>NC_092333.1:104517500-104817500 GCF_046630445.1 Rutidosis leptorrhynchoides | reverse complement strand
AGCATTGTTTAAATCTTATTGATCATCGAAAAAGTTTTAAAAAACGTATTAAGTAACTATTCACCCCCCAGTTACTTACAGCCTACATTATAACCTTTTATTGAGACATGTATTTTGCATAAATATGTAACGTAATTAATCTCGTGGAGAGAATCTGTATTTGAATAATAATAATATATAATAATTATAGTTATAATTATAATAATAAAGTTTGCTTAAAAATGAAGTATTTATATTTATAATAATAATTTTTAGTAATAACTAGGGCTATAAACGAGCCGAGCTGTAAGACCCAGATATTTATTGTGCATAATGTATTTATAGTTTACGTAAAGTGAGTGAAGTGTGGCGTGATTTAAAAGATGGCAGACTGTTCAGCCCTTTGTGCGCGCCGCGCAGGGGTGATGGTGCGCGTCGCGCACTGTCCCTGCGACAGAGTTCCAGTTTTCTATTTTGAATTAAATGAAGGGTAGTTTGGTCTTTTCGCGTATGGACAGTTTTAGGCCACAAAAGGCAGATTGGTGGACTCAATCAAGTCCACAATCTTATCTTCATTCTTTCATCTTCAACCTCAACCCTAGAGTGAGAAAAGAGTTTAGTGAGAGAAAGCTTCATTTGGAGAAGAAGAAGCTTGAATCGATCGAAGTCGCAAATGTTAAAGTTGTTCATCTCGTTCATGGCTACATTGTGGTAGTATTGATAAGTTCTAACTCCGAATTTCATTGTTTGATTTGATATTCAAAGTTAGGGTTTGAACTTGATTTGTAGAGAAACCCATTTAAACTCTTGAAGTGAGTTTGTTAATACTAGTAATCGAGTTTTATGTTGTTGTTGGTGGATTTTGGGTTGGTTAGTGAAATTGATTAGTTGATCATCATGTTCGAGTGTTAATATCACTAGTTAACTTAGGTTATAAGTGATTAGAGGTGTTTGCAAATGGGTGTTTTGACTTGGGATTAGGTCAAAATGGGTTTTGTGTCATAATGATGCAAGTAAGTGTTTTGATGATGAAACATTGTGTAAAATATGGTGTTAGAACATAATCCCTAGTTGATTGTGATTATGGGTGTTTTGGGCAAGATTTGACTTGGTCAAATGGAGGTATGTGCAAATGGGTCAAAATTTTCACTTATAGTGTTTTTGGGCATAAGCTAGAGTGTTTAGCTTACTTGTTTGTGAATTATCTAGGTGATTCACATTTGGACGATTAGGAGCTCAAGTGGGAGTTGCCTTTCTTGTAATCGAGGTGAGTGGAGTATTTATACATGTATGTATGTAGTTTATTTACTCGTAAGCGATGTGGGTCTTCGGTGCCACATCGTGAGTATTGGTGTTATGTCACGGGCCGGTGACTTATTGTTAGTATAGGTGAGGAGAACTATGGGTTGGTAGTATCTCGATAGGTGTTGCACAAGTCGGTGACACCTTACGGTGATTCACGAGCCGGTGACACCTCATGGTGGCTCACAAGTCGGTGACCCCTTTTGTTGAGGCGAGTTTCACAAGTCGGTGACACTCTGTAGTGCTTCACAGGTCGGTGGCACTTAGTGGTGCTTCACAAGTCGGTGATGCCACATGGCATTCACGAGTTGGTGACCCATACACATTAGTGGGTGGTTCGCAAGTCGATGACACCCTTTGGTGATTCACAAGTCGGCGACACCTTATGATGATTCACAAGTCGGTGACATCATACGAGTGAGACTCGATGTTATTGGTCGTCTACTAGTCGGTAGTGCCATAGCGGGGAATGGTTTGGTATGTTTACGCATTGTTATGATTTAGTATATTATTGTGGCGGTTTTTATACTAATGTTGTTGCTAGTTTCATTTTTGGTGATGCTAGCTCGTTTATACGTTTGTTTGCATGTTATTTGTAAGTGTATGCGCGTAGGTAAACTATATATGTATATGTATAAGTATTGCATTCACTAAGCATTAGCATACCCTCTCGTTGTTTACATTTTTAGGTACGGAAGCGGATTTGACAAGGGTATGCTCGGGATTTAGATGATTTCCCCTTTTGATGCTTGCATGGATTACTTTTGGATTCGACCTAGGATTGGGTAGTTTATCCCCAAAACATCATGCTCATAGTTTTGTTTGGAAACAAAACTCGTATGGTCGAAACTCGTATTTTGTATGTATTTTGTAAAACGGCCGACGTGGGCCCGATGTCGTAAAACTTGTTTTATTATTGAATCGTGTTAGTTTTATTTATTATAATGTGTTGTGAAAAGCGTTTCGTCTAAAAGTGTCGGGAAGTGGGTAATCTTTAAACGAAAATTGAAAAATTTGGACAGCGGGCTGTCAGGCCTTGTGCGCGCCGCGCACATCAAGGGCTGCACGCCGCGCACCCTAACTGTTAAAAAAAAAAAATTGCTGCCTATTCGGTTGGATAACGGGTTGGGTCGTTACACGAGCCGAGCCCGAACACTTCCAAGCTCGAGCTTGGCTCGTTTGAATTTCATAAAGCTCGAGCTCGGCTCGTTTGATACTTTACAAGCTTGAGCTCAGCTCGAGTTCGTATCGTTAAATATAAAATCCTATTTTTATTTATAAAATTTAAATTTATTATATTACATATTTATTATTTTTGTAATTTTTATCCACATATAATAAGATTTAGCATTATTCTTACAACTATTATTGATATCATAGTAACTATTAAAATTATATATTAATTTATTAAAAAAAAAAAATATTTTGATGTATATAAATAAAAAGCTTGTTTAGGCTCGCGAGATTGTTCGAGCTCGAGATATAAAGCTCGATCTCTAGCTCTTTTACTAAACGAGCTTTAAATAAAGTTCAAGCTCGATCTCGTTTAGACTCTGCTCGACTCGAGCTTTTAACGAGTCGAGCTCGAGTAGCTCGCGATTAGCTCGGTTCATTTAGTGAAATGTCCTGTTCATATTGATTATAAACGTTCCATATTAATTGATTTCGTCGCGAGGTTTTGACCTCTATATGAGACGTTTTTCAAAGACTGCATTCATTTTTAAAACAACCATAACCTTTATTTTATCGATAAAGGTTTTAAAAAAAAACATTACGTAGATTATCAAATAATGATAATCTAAAATATACCATTTACACACGACCATTACATAATGGTTTACAATAAAAATATATTACATCGAAATAAGTTTCTTGAATGCAGTTTTTACACAATATCATACAATCATGGACTCCAAATCCTGTCCTTATTTTAGTATGCAACAGCGGAAGCTCTTAATAATCATCTGAGAATAAACATGCTTAAAACGTCAACAAAAAATGTTGGTGAGTTATAGGTTTAACCTATATATTATCAAATTAATATAATAGACCACAAGATTTCATTTATTCAATAATCTTACACTTGCAAGTGTATAAAAATCATTCTATGATGAACACCTGGTAACCGACATTAACATAATGCATATAGAATATTCCCAGCATACTCGCAAGTATGTCATAAATTGGCAATCGCAATCACCATATAAATCGAAGTATTAAAGCATTCCAAATTCCAGAATGGGGTTTGTTAGGCCCATAGATCTATCTTTAGGATTCGCGTCAATTAGGGGTCATTTCCCTAATTCTTAGGCTACCAGACTTGAAGGGGCAATATTCGATTTAATAATCCAACCATAGAATGTAGTTTCGCATACTTGTGTCTATTTTGTAAAACATTTATAAAGCTACATATATTCTCATCCCAAAAATATTAGATTTTAAAAGTGTGACTATAACTCACTTTCACAGATTTTTTCTTCGTTGGAAATAAGACTTGGCAACTGGTCGATTCACGAACCTATAAAAAATATGTACATATATAACAAAGTATGATTTAAATATATTCACAACATTTTTTATTACGTTTTTATGATTTAAGTTTGTTAAGTTAGCAGCCCTCGTTAGTAACCTACAACTAGTTGTCCACAGTTAGATGTATTGAAATAAATCAATATATATTATCTCAAATCAATCCACGACCCAGTGTATACAAGTCTCAGGCTAGATCACAACTCAAAGTATATATATTATTTTGGAATCAACCTCAACCCTGTATAGCTAACTCAAACATTACTGCATATAGAGTGTCTATGGTTGTTCCGAAATATATATATAGATGGGTCGATATGATATGTCAAAACATTGTATACGTGTCTATGGTATCTCAAGATTACATAATATGTATAATACAATATAAATTAGTTAGGATATGTTTAGTCTAGATTTGTTACAAAATTTTCGTAGCTAAAACTAGCAAATTTATCCAATTTTGTTTTACCAGTCATTTCTTCATTTCAAATCCGTTTTGAGTGATTCAAGTTGCTATGGTTTCATAATGAACTGAAATTTATGAAACTAAACAGTAAAAGTATAAGTTTATAGTCGGAAATACAGGTTACAAGTTATTTTTTAAAGTGGTAGTCATTTCCGTCGAAAGAACGACATCTTGATGACCATTTTGAAAAACATACTTTCACTTTGAGTTTAACCATGATTTTTGGATATAGTTTCATGTTCATAAGAAAAATCATTTTCCCAGAAGAACAACTTTTAAATCAAAGTTTATCATAGTCTTTAATTATCAAACCCAAAACAGCCCGCGGTGTTACTACAACGGCGTATGTCCGGTTTTACGGTGTTTTTCGTGTTTCCAGGTTTTAAATCATTAAGTTAGCATATCATATAGATATATAACATGTGTTTAGTTGATTTTAAAAGTCAAGTTAGAAGGATTAATTTTATTTGCGAACAAGTTTAGAATTAACTAAACTATGTTCTAGTGATTACATGTTCAAATCTTTGAATACGATAGTTTTATATATATGAATCGAATGATGTTATGAACATCATTACTACCTCAAGTTTAGTAGGTAAACCTACTAGAAGTGACAAAAATTGATCTAGCTTCAAAAGATTCTTGGATGGCTTGAAAGTTCTTGAAGTAGAATCATGACACGAAAACAAGTTCAAGTAAGATTATCACTCGAAATAAGATTGTTATAGTTATAGAAATTGAACCAAAGTTTGAATATAAGTATTACCTTTCTTACTATAAATAAAAAAGATTTCTTGAGATTGGATGATCACTTGAAATAGATTAGAAAGCTTGGAAGTAGACTTGTAAACTTGAGAGTATTCTTGATTTTATGAAACTAGAACTTATAGAATTTATGAAGAACACTTAGAACTTGAAGATAGAACTTGAGAGAGATTAATTAGATGAAGAAAATTGAAGAATGAAAGTGTTTGTAGGTGTTTTTGGTCGTTGGTATATGGATTAGATATAAAGGATGTGTAAGTTTGTTTTCATGTAAATAATTCATGAATGATTTATAATATTTTTTGTAATTTTGTGAGATATTTCATGCTAGTTGCCAAATGATGATTCTCACATATTTAATGACTTACATGGGCTGCTAAGGAGCTGATCATTGAAGTGTATATACCAATAGTATATACATCTAGAAGCTGTGTATTGTACGAGTACGAATACGTGTGCATACGAGTAGAATTGTTGATGAAAATGAATGAGGATGTAATTGTAAGCATTTTTGTTAAGTAGAATTACTTTGATATGTGTCTTGAAGTCTTTCAAAAGTGTACAAATACATCTTAATACACTACATGTATATACATTTTAACTGAGTCGTTAAGTCATCGTTAGTCGTTAGATGTAAGTGTTGTTTTGAAACCTTTAAGTTAACGATCTCATTTAATGTTGTTAACCCATTGTTTATTATATCTAATGAGATGTTAAATTATTACATTATAATGATATTATGATGTATGAATATATCTTAATATGATATATATACATTAAAATGTCGCTACAACGATAATCGTTACATATATGTCTCGTTTCGAAATCCTTAAGTTAGTAGTCTTGTTTTTACATATGTAGTTCATTTTTAACACACTTAATGATATACTTAATTATCATTTTATCATGTTAAACATAGTGTATCTATATCTTAATATGATTCATATGTATTTAGTAAGACGTTGTTATAACGATAATCGTTATATATATCGTTTCGAGTTTCTTAATTCAATAATCTCATTTTTATGTATATCACTCATTGTTAATACACTTAGTAAGATACATACTTATCATAATCTCATGTTAACCATATATATCCATATATATATATATATATATATATATATATATATATATATATATATATATATATATATATATATATATATATATATATATATATATATATATATATATATCATCATCATCATGTAGTTTTTACAAGTTTTTAACGTTCGTGAATCGCCGGTCAACTTGGGTGGTCAATTGTCTACATGAAACTCATTTTAATTAATTAAGTCTAAACAAGTTTGATTGCTTAACATGTTGGAAACATTAATCATGCAAATATAGTTTTCATTTAATATATAATCATGGAAAAGTTCGGGTCACTACAGTACCTACCCGTTATATAAATTTCGTCCCGAAATTTTAAACGATTAAAGGTGTTGACGCATCTTCTGGAAATAAGTGCGGGTATTTCTTCTTTATCTAGTCTTCACATTCCCAGGTGAACTTGGGTCCTCTACGAGCATTCCATCAAACCTTAACAATTGGTATCTTGTTTTGCTTAAGCCTTTTAACCTCACGATCCATTATTTCGACGGGTTCTTCGATGAATTGAAGTTTTTCATTGATTTGGATTTCGTCTAGCGAAATTGTGAGATCTTCTTTAGCAAAACATTTCTTCAAATTCGAGACGTAGAAAGTGTTATGTACAGCCGCGAGTTGTTGAGGTAACTCAAGTCGGTAAGCTACTGGTCCGACACGATCTATAATCTTGAATGACCCGATGTATCTTGGATTTAGTTTCCCCCGTTTACCAAATCGAACAACACCTTTCTAAGGTGAAACCTTAAGCATGACCATCTCTCCAATTTCAAATTCTATATCTTTTTCTTTTAATGTCCGCGTAGCTCTTTTGTCGACTTTGGGCGGTTTTTAACCGTTTTTTAATTTGAATGATCTTCTCGGTAGTTTTTTGAATTATATCCGGACCCGTAATTTGTCTATCCCCAACTTCACTCCAACAAATCGGAGACCTGCACTTTCTACCATAAAGTGCCTCAAACGGTGTCATCTCAATACTCGAGTGGTAACTGTTGTTGTAGGAAAACTCTGCTAACGGTAGGTGTCGATCCCAACTGTTTCCAAAATCAATAACACATGCTCGTAGCATGTCTTCAAGCGTTTGTATCGTCCTTTCGCTCTGCCCATCAGTCTGTAGATGATAGGCAGTACTCATGTCTAGACGAGTTCCTAATGCTTGCTGTAATGTCTGCCAAAACCTTGAAACAAATCTGCCATCCCTATCAGAGATAATAGAGATTGGTATTCCATGTTTGGAGACAACTTCTTTCAAGTATAATCGTGCCAACTTCTCCATTTTGTCATCTTCTCTCATTGGCAGAAAATGTGCTGATTTGGTGAGACGATCGACTATTACCCAAATAGTATCATAACCACTTGCAGTCCTTGGCAATTTAGTAATGAAATCCATGGTAATGTTTTCCCATTTCCATTCTGAGATTTCAGGTTGCTGAAGTAGACCTGATGGTTTCTGATGTTCATCTTTGACCTTAGAACACGTCAAACATTCTCCTACGTATTTAGCAATATCGGCTTTCATACCCGGCCACCAAAAGTGTTTCTTGAGATCTTTGTACATCTTCTCCGCTCCGGGATGTATTGAATATCTAGTTTTATGTGCTTCCTTAAGTACCATTTCTCTCACATCCCCAAACTTTGGCACCCAAATTCTTTCAGCTCTATATCGGGTTCCGTCTTCCCGAATATTAAGGTGTTTCTCCGATCCTTTGGGTATTTCATTCTTCAAATTCCCTTCTCTTATAACTCCCTGCTGCGCCTCCTTTATTTGAGTAGTAAGGTTAGTACGAATAATTATATTCATAGCTTTTACCCGCATAGGTTCTCTGTCCTTTCTACTCAAAGCGTCGGCTACCACATTCGCCTTCCCCGGATGGTAACGAATCCTCAAAATCGTAATCATTCAATACCTCAATCCACCTACGCTGCCTCATGTTTAGTTGTTTCTGATTAAATATGTGTTGGAGACTTTTGTGATCGGTATGTATAATACTTTTGACCCCATATAAGTAGTGCCTCCAAGTCTTTAATACAAAAACAACCGCGCCTAATTCCAAATCATGCGTCGTATAATTCTGCTCATGAATCTTCAATTATCTAGACGCATAAGCAATTACCTTTGTTCGTTGCATTAATACACAACCGAGGCCTTGCTTTGAGGCGTCACAATATATCACAAAATCATCATTCCCTTCAGGCAATGACAATATGGGTGCCGTAGTTAACTTTTTCTTCAACAATTGAAACGCTTTCTCCTGCTCATCCTTCCATTCAAATTTCTTCCCTTTATGCGTTAATGCAGTCAAGGGTTTTGCTATTTTGGAAAAATCTTGGATGAATCTTCTGTAGTAACCAGCCAATCCTAAAATTTGAAGTATATGCTTCGGAGTTTTCGGGGTTTCCCACTTTTCAACGATTTCAATCTTTGCCGGATCCACCTGAATACCTTCTTTGTTCACTATGTGACCGAGGAATTGAACTTCTTCCAACCAAAATGCACACTTTGAAAATTTAGCGTACAGTTTTTCTTTCCTCAACAACTCTAGCACTTTTCTCAAATGTTCTTCGTGCTCTTGATCATTCTTTGAGTAAATAAGTATGTCATCAATGAAAACAATGACAAACTTATCAAGGTATGGTCCACACACTCGGTTCATGAGGTCCATGAACACAGCTGGTGCGTTAGTCAACCCAAACGGCATAACCATAAACTCGTAATGACCGTAACGCGTTCTGAAAGCAGTCTTCGGAATATCATCCTCCTTCACCCGCATTTGATGATACCCAGAACGTAAATCAATCTTCGAATAAACTGACGAGCCTTGTAGTTGATCAAATAAGTCGTCGATTCTCGGTAGTGGATAACGGTTCTTGATGGTAAGTTTGTTCAACTCTCGGTAGTCGATACATAACCTGAATGTACCATCCTTCTTTTTGACAAACAAAACAGGAGCTCCCCATGGTGATGTACTTGGTCGTATAAAACCACACTCTAAAATTTCTTGTAGTTAACTTTGGAGTTCCTTCATTTCTCTCGGTATGAGTCTGTATGGAGCACGAGCTATAGGTGCAGCTCCTGGTACAAGATCAATTTAAAATTCAACGGATCGGTGTGGAGGTAGTCCCGGTAATTCTTTCAGAAATACATCGGGAAATTCTTTTGCGACGGGAACATCATTGATGTTCTTTTCTTCGGTTTGTACTTTCTCGACATGTGCTAAAACAGCATAGCAACCTTTTCTTATTAGCTTTTGCGCCTTCAAATTACTAATAAGATTTAGCTTCGCGTTTCTCTTTTCTCCGTACACCATTAAGGGTTTTCCTTCTTCTCGTACAATGCGAATTGCATTTTTGTAACATACGATCTCTGCTCTCTCCTTTTTCAACCAGTCCATGCCAATTATCACATCAAAACTCCCTAACTCTACTGGTATCAAATCAATCTTAAACGTTTCGCTAACCAGTTTAATTTCTCGATTCCGGCATATTTTATCTGCCGAAATTAATTTACCGTTTGCTAATTCGAGTAAAAATTTATTATTCATAGGCGTCAATGGACCACTTAATTTAGCACAAAAATATCTACTCATATAGCTTCTATCCGCACCCGAATCAAATAAAACATAAGCAGGTTTTTCATCAATAAAAAACGTACCCGTAACAAGCTCCGGGTCTTCTTGCGCTTCTGCCGTATTAATATTGAAAACTCTTTCGCGGCGCTGTCCATTAGTATTCCCCTGATTTGGGCATTCGTTTCTGATATGACCCGGCTTCCCACATCCATAACAAATAATGGCGGTATTATTTGTTCCGACATTATTTGTTCCTTTATTCTTGTTAGTCATTGGTCCGTAAACTTCACACTTCGTCTTACCATGACCCTTTCTATTACACTTAGTACATGATGTCGTACAAAGCCCAGTCGGATGGTATCCTTCACACCTCTGGCATGGTTTCTGCCTCTGGTTGTTATTGTTGGGATTGTTGTTGTTGCGATTGTTGTTATTGTTGGAACGGTTATTGTACCTCTGGCATGGTTTCTATTGTAGTTGTTGTTAGGATTGTTATTGTTGTTGCTGGGATTATTATTGTTGTTGCGGTTAAAGTTGCGGTTGTGGTGGTAGTTATTGCGTTTGTAATTGCGATTATTGTTGTTGTTGTTGTTGTTATTGTTGTATTGGTGACTCTTGTCACTGTTTTCTTCCCACTTCCTCTTGACTTGTTTCGTGTTGGCTTCTTCGGTCGCTTGCTCTTTAATTCTTCCCTCAATCTGATTTATGAGTTTGTGAGCCATTCGACTTGCCTTTTGTATGGAGGCGGGCTCGTGTGAACTCACATCTTCTTGTATCCTTTCTGGTAACCCTTTTACAAATGCGTCGATTTTCTCTTCTTCATCTTCGAACGCTCCCGGACACAATAGGCACAACTCTTTGAATTGTCGTTCGTACGTGGTAATATCAAACCCTTGTGTTCGTAACCCTCTAAGCTCTACCTTGAGCTTATTGACCTCGTTTCTGGGACGGTACTGCTCGTTCATTAAGTGTTTGAATGCTGACCACAGTAGTGTGTAAGAAGCATCTTGTCCCACCTGTTCTAGATAAGTGTTCCATTATGTTACCGCAGTACCCGTGAAGGTATGCATAGCGTACTTTACTTTGTCTTCTTCAGTGCACTTACTTATGGCAAACACCGATTCAACCTTCTCAGTCCACTGTTTTAATCCGATTGGACCCTCGGTTCCATCGAATTCCAAAGGTTTACAGGCAGTGAATTCTTTGTAGGAGCATCCTATACGAGTTCTCGTGGCGTTAGTTCCATTGCTGGATTCGGAGTTATTGTTATTTTGCATCGCAGCTTGTACTGCGGCTATGTTTACTGCAAGGAAAGCACGGAAGTCTTCCTCGCTCATGTTCAAATTCTAATGAGTCGTCGGTGCCATTTCCTTCAAAAATAGCCCAAAAGAATTAAGTTAATCATATAGAATATTCAGAGTAGTCAATAGTATTTCGTAGCATAATATGAACTCATTTATAAAAAAAAATTCTTCATATTAACGTTTTATAGTTTTAATTCGGGTAGTACCTACCCGTTAAGTTCATACTTAGTAGCTAATATATCATTCAACTACTACAATTCTATATGAAAAACTGATTATAATAATATTTCGCGTTCAAATTTTTATACAATATTTTACAAACTTACAATACCGCTATAATACATATAGCATGAAATATAGCACACAATAACTTTGATACAAAACAGTTGTGGCAACAATCCTAGTTAATACGCAAGTGGTTCACCAAAGGCAATAAAAACACGCAATTCATAAGTGCAGAAACAAGTCATGCATTCTGGTTTTACTAAGACTACTTTCCATCCTTGGTCTTGTGGAACATAACCGTTGTGGCCGTTGACAAGACAACATGTTGTAACGTCGTCAAAGGGACGAGGGTTTTGTAATGCCCAACAGCCCCGTAATAATCTAAAAACCTTGTTTCTCACCCCAACTACTGAATCCGTCACTTGTGGGAAGGTTTTATTTAAAAGTTGTAATTCGATGTTTTTTTCTCACTTTGGTGAGAAGCGAACATCACTAACCGGTAAGCATAACATGCTTCTTTATGTTGCATGTTAGAAGCTCTTTCTAACTCACGAAGTCCTACGTTGGGATATGTTGAGTCAAAATAGGTTTTTAACCCGTAGCATAAAATTGCATTTGGGTTCCCCGCATTTAACGCTTTAAAGAAAACACGGCGTAACTTACAGTGTCCCCAATGTGATATACCCCATCTTTCAAATGAAAGTCTTTTATAAACTAAGGCATGCCTGGAACGTTCTTCAAATGTTCTACAATCTAATTTTGCCATAAATAATTGTGCCGAAAAATTCTGACCGACTTTAGACAAGATTTCATCAATCATGTCCCCGGATAGGTCTTCTAAAATTTTTGGTTGTCTATCCTTAATGTCCATTGTGTTTTTATACTGTAAAACAGACGAGAATTAGATTCATAAAAGATAATTATCAAATAATACAAGCAATTTTCACATACAACAAGAAAAGTACAAGCACACTTATTTTACATATTTTACACCTCATGATTACAACTCTTTATTCCGACTCACTAGTTTCTTCCTCTTCGGACCTGTTTCGTTTTGCTAATTTTCTAGGGATATATGATGTTCCTCTAATACGAGCCGTTGTTTTCACAAATGGTTTAGAAAAACCTGATGGCTTAGAGGTTCCCGGGTTATTGTTACAACTTAAGAAATACAGGTGTTGACGATACATATAAAGTTCATCGGGGTTGAAATCAGGTTTCTCTATTTTGATGCCCTTTCCCTTATTATTTTCTTTTGCTTTTTCAAATTGGATTGAGGTAATTTCTATAACATCATCGGAATCCTCATCAGGATCCGATTCATCGGAAAATTGGTAATCTTCCCAATATTTTGCTTCCTCGGTGAAAACACCATTGACCATTATTAATTTTGATCCATTCATTGAGGGTTTTCTTTTACTTATATGTTTTTCTGTGGTTCCTAATATTTCCTCCTCCGGAACCTCTTCTTCTTCCGGTTCCTTTTCTTCCGGTTCCTCTTCTTCCGGTTCCTCTTCGAGAATTTGTGAATCTTCCCAATATATATTCGACTCTTCATTATTATTAGGTGAGTCGATGGAATTTGTACTAGAGGTAGACATCTATCACACAATATCAAACATGTTAAGAGATTAATATATCACATAATATTTACATGTTACAATTTGTAGTTTCCAACAAAAAATATTATGCAATCATTTTTAAAGAAAACACGGTCGAAGTCCAGATTCACTAATGCATCCTAACAAACTTGATAAGACACACTAATGCAAATTTTCTGGTTCTCTAAGACCAACGCTCTGATACCAACTGAAATATCTCGTTCATATTGATTATAAACGTTCCATATTAATTGATTTCGTCGCGGTGCTTTGACCTCTATATGAGACATTTTTCAAAGACTGCATTCATTTTTAAAACAACCATAACCTTTATTTTATCGATAAAGGTTTTAAGAAAAAACATTACGTAGATTATCAAATAATGATAATCTAAAATATACCGTTTACACACGACCATTACATAATGGTTTACAATAAAAATATATTACATCGAAATAAGTTTCTTGAATGCAGTTTTTACACAATATCATACAATCATGGACTCTAAATCCTGTCATTATTTTAGTATGCAACAGCGAAAGCTCTTAATAATCACCTGAGAATAAACATGCTTAAAACGTCAACAAAAAATGTTGGTGAGTTATAGGTTTAACCTATATATTATCAAATTAATATAATAGACCACAAGATTTCATTTATTCAATAATCTTACACTCGCAAGTGTATAAAAATCATTCTATGATGAACACCTGGTAATCGACATTAACATAATGCATATAGAATATTCCCCGCATACTCGCAAGTATGTCATAAATTGGCAATCGTAATCACCATATAAATCGAAGTATTAAAGCATTCCAAATTCCAAAATGGGGTTTGTTAGGCCCATAGATCTATCTTTAGGATTCTCGTCAATTAGGGGTCATTTCCCTAATTCTTAGGCTACCAGACTTGAAGGGGAAATATTCGGTTTAATAATCTAACCATAGAATGTAGTTTCGCATACTTGTGTCTATTTTGTAAAACATTTATAAAGTTGCATGTATTCTCATCCCAAAAATATTAGATTTTAAAAGTGGGACTATAACTCACTTTCACAGGTTTTTCCTTCGTTGGAAATAAGACTTGGCCACTGGTCGATTCACGAACCTATAACAGATATGTACATATATATCAAAGTATGATTTAAATATATTCACAACATTTTTTATTACGTTTTTATGATTTAAGTTTGTTAAGTTAGCAGTCCTCGTTAGTAACCTACAACTAGTTGTCCACATTTAGATGTATTGAAATAAATCAATATATATTATCTCGAATCAATCCACGACCCAGTGTATACAAGTCTCAGGCTAGATCACAACTCAAAGTATATATATTATTTTGGAATCAACCTCAACCCTGTATAGCTAACTCAAACATTACTACATATAGAGTGTCTATGGTTGTTCCGAAATATATATATATATAGATGGGTCGATATGATATGTCAAAACATTGTATACGTGTCTATGGTATCCCAAGATTACATAATATGTATAATACAATATAAATTAGTTAGGATATGTTTAGTCTAGATTTGTTACAAAATTTTCGTAGCTAAAACTAGCAAATTTATCCAATTTTGTTTTACCCGTTATTTCTTCGTTTCAAATCCGTTTTGAGTGATTCAAGTTGCTATGGTTTCATAATGAACTGAAATTTATGAAACTAAACAGAAAAAGTATAAGTTTATTGTCGTAAATACAGGTTACAAGTCATTTTTTAAAGAGGTAGTCATTTCCGTCGAAAGAACGACATCTTGATGACCATTTTGAAAAACATACTTCCACTTTGAGTTTAACCATGATTTTTGGATATAGTTTCATGTTCATAAGAAAAATTATTTCCCCAGAAGAAAAACTTTTAAATCAAAGTTTATCATAGTCTTTAATTATCAAACCCAAAACAGCCCGCGGTGTTACTACAACGGCGTATGTCCGGTTTTACGGTATTTTTCGTGTTTCCAGGTTTTAAATCATTAAGTTAGCATATCATATAGATATATAACATGTGTTTAGTTGATTTTAAAAGTCAAGTTAGAAGGATTAACTTTATTTGCGAACAAGTTTAGAATTAACTAAACTATGTTCTAGTGATTACATGTTCAAATCTTCGAATAAGATAGTTTTATATATATGAATCGAATGATGTTATGAAAATCATTACTACCTCAAGTTTAGTAGGTAAACCTACTGGAAGTAACAAAAATTGATCTAGCTTCAAAAGATTCTTGGATGGCTTGAAAGTTCTTGAAGTAGAATCACGACACGAAAACAAGTTCAAGTAAGATTATCACTCGAAATAAGATTGTTATAGTTATAGAAATTGAACCAAAGTTTGAATATGAGTATTACCTTGAATTAGAAAGATATCTTACTATAAATAAGAAATATTTCTTGAGATTGTATGATCACTTGAAATGGATTAGAAAGCTTGAAAGTAGACTTGTAAACTTGAGAGTATTCTTGATTTTATGAAACTAGAACTTATAGAATTTATGAATAACACTTAGAAATTGAAGATAGAACTTGAGAGAGATTAATTAGATGAAGAAAATTGAAGAATGAAAGTGTTTGTAGGTGTTTTTGATCGTTGATATATGGATTAGATATAAAGGATGTGTAAGTTTGTTTTCATGTAAATAATCCATGAATGATTTATAATATTTTTTGTAATTTTGTGAGATATTTCATGCTAGTTGCCAAATTATGGTTCCCACATGTTTAATGACTCACATGGGCTGCTAAGGATCTGATCATTGAAGTGTATATACCAATAGTATATACATCTAGAAGTTGTGTATTGTACGAGTACGAATACGGGTGAATACGAGTAGAATTGTTGATGAAAATGAATGAGGATGTAATTGTAAGCATTTTTGTTAAGTAGAAGTACTTTGATATGTGTCTTAAAGTCTTTCAAAAGTGTACAAATACATCTTAATACACTACATGTATATACATTTTAACTGAGTCATTAAGTCATCGTTAGTCGTTACATGTAAGTGTTGTTTTGAAACCTTTAAGTTAACGATCTCATTTAATGTTGTTAACCCATTATTTATTATATCTAATGAGATGTTAAATTATTATATTATAATGATATTATGATGTATGAATATATCTTAATATGATATATATATATACACATTAAAATGTCGTTACAACGATAATCGTTACATATATGTCTCGTTTCGAAATCCTTAAGTTAGTAGTCTTGTTTTTACATATGTAGTTCATTGTTAACACACTTAATGATATACTTAATTATCATTTTATCATGTTAAACATAGTGTATCTATATCTTAATATGATTCATATGTATTTAGTAAGACGTTGTTATAACGATAATCGTTATATATATCATTTTGAGTTTCTTAATTCAATAATCTCATTTTTATGTATATCACTCATTGTTAATACACTTAGTAAGATACTTACTTATCATAATCTCATGTTAACCATATATATATATTTATATATATATATATATATATATATATATATATATATATATATATATATATATATATATATATATATATATATATATATATATATATATATATATATATATATCATGTAGTTTTTACAAGTTTTTAACGTTCGTGAATCGCCGGTCAACTTGGGTGGTCAATTGTCTACATGAAACTCATTTCAATTAATCAAGTCTTAATAAGTTTGATTGCTTAACATGTTGGAAACATTAATCATGAAAATATAGTTTTCATTTAATATATAATCATGGAAAAGTTAGGGTCACTACATTTAGAGCCCTAGTAATAACATCCTCATGTGAGTCTTAGAATTTTTCTCTTTATTTTTGAATTTTGTTTAAGCTTGAATAATCTTTATTTATGACATTATCATTATAGAGATTTATCAGATACTATAGATAGATTTTTAGTAAATAATTATATTTTAATTCTAAATTAATTAAGATTAATGACATCATCCATATTTTTATAAATGACAAGTTTTAGCAAAATAAGTTAAATTGTGAAATGTTGACATCATCATTTTAGAGATTTAATAGAAGTTATAGATTCTCATACAACAAAACTATTGAATGACACATTAACGTTAACACTAAATTATATATATTACTAATTACTACCCCTTACGTCTCAATTTTATTGTCCAGTATTCTTTTTCGAGATGTCTCAACTTAATTGTCCACTTTCTTAAATGGAAAAGAATAATGTGGTAAAGTTCTTTTGTGCCCCTAATTTTTTATATGTAAGACAAAAAGGTAGGGAAAAAGTAAAGGGTAAAGCTAAAAATTAGATAAAAAAGTACATGTGTCAGTCATTATTTTCTTAAACTGTGTATTTTTTGTCTGGGAAAAATAGATATGGGACGGAGTAATATACAAGAGCCAAATCTATGAACAAACACAAATATCCTTTCGACCGTTCACTGTCTTTTTTTTATCAGCCAATTAACTTCTCATAATAAAGTGAGGATTATATTTTTTATCCGTTTAATGTGATTGCGTATAATCATTGCTTTTAATCTAGTATATGATTGAGATATGAATATTGACTTGTATTTTATCATCCTCGATTGATAAAGATAAAGATAAAGAGAAGGCTCGGTAAAATAAGAACTATGAGTGCCTTCCAATGCTGGTAATCGGTGAGTGAAATTATTTATGGTTAAATTATAAGGTAGCAAGTTATACTACTATGGTTACACTATTGATTATGGTTGGCATGAGTTAGACTGCTATTATACATTAGATGATTGTTTGTATGCCGGTGTTTATGAGACATTATGTGCACATGTGTTAGGGACTGACTGCGTTAGAAAGGTTGGGTCCAAATAGGTCAACTGAGTTAGAAAGGTTGGGTCCAATTACTATTGTCCGTGTAGTATAGTGCGATAGTACGCATGCATGTGTCGCGTATGAAAGACTATACTGTTGATTCAGTAGTAAGGACTATCATGAAACATTAGCCTGATCAGATGGTGGTTGGAGGCACGTACAAGTCGTCGGTCCTCTAGTGGTTGTGATTGTTGTTATGTAATTGTTGTTATTATAGCATATGTATGACTTGGTACTATATGCTTGACCATTTTCTAGTTTCATTCACTTACCTTCGTGCTAATCACCCACATCTTCCCCTATAGGTTGCTAACCTTGTTGAATGCTAGTTTAAGAGGAAGATGGGCTGGTGGAGATATGTTTGACAATATTGAACTCTGATGTCTGATATTATTTTATAAAACTGCTTTGTATTAAGTAACACCAGTTCAGTAACTTGTTTTGTAAATGACTTGTAATGCTATATTTACAAGTAATTATGCATATAATATGTTATGGTTTGTTTAGTAATACGTTCGCCCTGATTAAAAAAAAATATACGATAAATACTAGATTATATGGGTAAAACCGTGAATACATATTTACCCACAAAATTAGTCACGCAAAATAACCATGACCACAAATGTTGTGTGTATTGTACATCACACATTTACCCATGATATTGCTCATTTATTTATCCATGAAATCTTAATTTGTGGGTAGTTCGTGTGAAATATTTTGTACCTATAAATTTAGTCACGATTAAGACTCGAAAAAGATTTTATGGGTTATTTTGTGGGTAAATGCGAGAGTAATTTATGGGTAATATTAATCAACAAAATTAATTCTACAATCATGTGACTGTATACACACAAATTAGTAATTGTGGAAAAAATTCATGGGTATTCGACATCTTTCTTGTAGCGTGTGTAGTAAAGTGGTTGATGAAATCGTGGTGGTGGTGGATAATCTGTTTGCCTAGTCGGTGATGAACTACTACCTTGATACCCGAAAGAAGAATTAGCGGGTGAAACTAGAACTGAGTTATTGTATAAATGGTTCATAAAATCTTGAGCTTGAGATGTAGGTTGTTTAGACATTTTTTTTATAGAGATGATAGTATATAAATAAAGAAGAGAATATGTTATATGAAATGAGGTGAGTGAGAGTGTGTATTTATATAGTGTAAAATAGGATTGGTTTATAGTCTTTATAACAAATCAAAAAAAATATCGAAGCATTTAAATCCATCATTTTGAAATATTTGTCCACTAGCACGATATAGCCGTTTCAAACGGGCAAATTCCAGTTCGCCAAATTGATGGTGAAGGCATGTCACGAAGATCGATAATGAACCGACGCCCATGGCACCAAAGAGATAACGAATGACACGTTACTTATCATTTATCAAATGTGTGATAAATGATATTACGCTGTTTCTCTCATTTTTTATTATACTTTCCTCAAGATCACTCCAATATATATATATATATATATATATATATATATATATATATATATATATATATATATATATATATATATATATATATATATATATATATATATATATATATATATATATATCGTATATATTTTATATTTGATCAGTTTGTATAATTGGAATTAGACTCGGTCAATTAGAGTTTAAATCGTATCCTCGCATTCTATTCTTTTTTTAATTAACGAGAAAATCCCCCTACAAATGAGCAAATTGGCTCTCCTATAAATGAAAGAGGTACCAGGGTTGCCAATTTTGTGAAATATCATTTTTTTTAAAGAAAACACACACACACACACACACACATACACATATATATATATATATATATATATATATATATATATATATACATACATACATACATACATACATACATACATACATACATACATACATACATATATGTGATCAAGCATATTTTCACGAGGTCAAGGTGAACTTACGCTTGAGTGCATGAAAGGATTTAAGGACTAACAATCGCTGAAACTGTCATTAAGAAAAGCAACATGATTTTCTGCCTCCTTCAACTTCGCAGACAAAGATAAGATTTCGGATTCCATGAACTTCTTTTCAGCATTATGTTGGTCTTGCTCATGTTGTCTCTTCATGCTCAGAACATTGATGTGCTCTTCTGCTTGCACGTGCGCGGTTACCGCAACCGCAAGTTGGGCAGAAAACCTAGAATTGTCCTCCTCAAGCAAACCTATCTTGGCTGCATCAGTAGATGATGTCGTCGGTGGATTAGCAAGTGCAGCCGATTTTTGGTGAAGGCGGTTAACATCTCTGGCCAAATTGAACAATGTAGATTGAGCATCAACATACAGCTCTTCCGTAGGGGATAAGTTAGCAAACTTCTGCACTAGATGTAAGGGTTCGCAAGATTGTAAGTAAGAGAATTGTTCGGCGAAAACTGTGGCTGGAACTTTCATAAACTCGTTGATTTTCGGAATCGATGGAGATGGATCAGAAGGATTCAGACATGCACGTTTTAAACATGGAGCATCGTGTGACACACCACTAGGACCTGAAAATAACAATATGGTGTTGTGAGAATTCATAGCCAAGTTTCAGAACAAGTCCGATGGTCACATAAATACCTCCATCAAAAAGTCTTTTATGACTAAATAAGCTCCTAACTTCATCAGTTTTAAAAAGCAACGCCGTGGTTTCCGGTTGTGTAGCCGGAATGTTTGGGAGATTACCAGAATCGGTAACAGGAGCAGATGCATACGATTCCATCTTCATCTACAAAATAAAATATGAAGTTAGTGTGTAACTAAGGTTACGTTGTGGAATGCATCAAAAAGTATGAGCGAAGGGTAAATAAATTTTTACTCTCAAATACCTTGAAAAAGGGTTTTTCGGTAGAGAAGATGATAAACGGAAGAGGTTAAGAAACAAAATAAGCCAAAAGGGTATTTATAGGTAAAACATGTAGGTCAAAAATAACCGAGAAAGAATCACAACCGTACACGTGTGTTAATCTTAAGCTAAACACCCTGTTAAGATGCTCGATGCACGTTAGCATTACCAGGCGGTTGCATAATTACAATCATTACCTTTTCGGTAAACAGTGACAGTTGTCACCTCGGGTGCAGGAAATACAGCCGAAAAGACAGTTTAGTGACTGCACGCATACATTGCATTTAATGCTACAACACTACTCGCTTACGCATATATATATATATATATATTTAAATAATCTTATGCACTATCTGGTTACACTTGGAATCCAACTAGGTATCCAAACACGAATACAAAGCATGTTTAAGGACTTTTAATGGTTCATTTTGTGTATATGTTTCTTACTAGTTCGACGTCATACACTTAGTTTCATCGTAAATAACATCGAACTGGGGGGACTTAATGATACGCACATCCGCATGACCATACAGATTACGCATCCAATGTCCTGAGCCGCACACTAATTGCCATTTAAGATATATGGCATGAGTATAGTCGCACTCTATGCGCCTATACCAAATGATGTGAGTTTCGTATTCTTGCATAAGGGTCCAGTACATTCTAGAAGAATGTACGATGTAAATAACTCGGATTCTTTTCATTAAATAACGTAAGTTAGTTGGGATAAGATCACATTTAATTAGGGATGAGATCCTATCGAAACCTTAATTCGTGAGCCTATAAATATAAAGCTTCCAAACCCTAAAAACACATTCGTTACTAATACGTAACATAGCATACTCACCATCGTACGAACAAGCTTCATACGATCATCCACGAAAAGACTTTCAGGTATGTTACAAACTATGAAACCTTCATGTCTTTGGGCCACTCAACCCCGTATGCTGGGTTGTTGGTGAACTCTCAAATCGGCCACCCTATCGGAATCAAAACGATGCCGATATGGGTTATCCACGACTAATGTCGGAGGTTCGAATATTGTTAGTCCTTAAACCCTTTCATGCACTCAAGCGTAGGTTCACCTTGACCTCGTAAAAATATGCTTGATCAATATGTGTTAAATTTAACACGATATTAAAAAAAAAAAATGCAACCCATTTATAAATTGTTAACTCGTTTCTACATAAAAAGTTAGATTATCACCTCTAAAAAAAAAATTCAAAAAGATGTGACTTTGAATTTCAAACCATAATATATACGTACACACATATTGAGTGGATTCAATCATGTATAAAAACTAATGCGTCTTTTCCCAAAGCATATTCTTATCACCAATGATAAAGCTTCATAAAAGTTAAAGGAAAATGAAAATGATGGTTTCTTAAGTCCATTCTATCCACATTTAATGATTGTTATCTCTACTAAATTAAAGGATCACCAATTATTAGTACGTGAGACATACCTATACCTAAACTAATGATAAGAAGTTCGTTAACTATAGTCTATAAGTAACGAATCATATTAACAATTACCTAAATATAATTTTATTTATTTCCTTGAAATATTACTTAGAACTACGGAGATTTAAATAATTTCATATATATCATTATATATACAAAATGATGTGTTACTAGTTTACTACTATATGCCCCTAACACCAAAACATACAACTAGTAGAGACAGTTCAAGATCGCACTTTAATTTCGTGTAGGTTTTCTTATTAAAAGTTACGCGATAATATAAAAAATTACAAAATAATAAAGTTAACTATGGTTACCTTTTACGTATAGTACAATAATTAATTTGAGGGTGGTCTGATTTTATTTTTACATCGCATTATAGATATGCGTTTATGTGACAACAAAAGTCATGAAACATATAGACCCGGACGTCTTGCTAAAATACACTCATTCTAAAAGTATGAAACATATTTATAGTAACATCCTAATAATAGCTCTTGCAACATTCGCGACGTTTTCAATATCCTTATTCATTTGTGTTAAAGGCGACTTCAGACCACGACCACTGAAACAACGCTCACAAGCTTGAGTCTCAACCGCAGTGTCGGCCATTCCATCCTCTGCAAACTTTGGTTGGCCGCCATCCAAAGCTTGCACGGCTGAAGGCACAACTCCCTTCACCACGGCTACATAAATCTGAGCGCACTCGTTCAGCGAGTGTCTTAGCTCAGGATGAGCCGTATAAAGAAACTTAATATGTTGTATGGCTTTATTGACCTTATTATTGGTTGTACCAACCATAATAAGTCCCAAGTCACTAATATCACCATTTGTGCTCTTGGGGTTTGATAAAAGTGTTGACATGCATAAATTGTACGATGGGGTGGATTTACATGTGCTTTCTATCAACTTTCTATCTCCCATGACTATTGATGAATTTTGAAGGATGTTTAAAGAGAGAAAGATGAAGAGATAAAGTAACTTCATATTGATTGATTGAAGTGTTTGATCCTTAGCCTTTGAGGTGTGAATGAATATATAGATGTATGCTTTCTTAAATGAAAGTGTGTGTATGTTCTATTTAATGAAATAACTACTTTCCTTTTAGAGTTGAAATTGATATGTCATTGAGTTATGTACAAGTTGAATGCATAATGTACTAGCGTTTTGAATATTATTGTTTGTCTTTTGGAAAATATAAGAGTACTATAAAAAAAAGTGGACAGTGACATGGTTTTCAGTTATATAGATTGGTATTGATATTGAACGAGCAAAAATATTATCGCGTTAGTATACGAAGATAGTCTGGAACAATACATAATTTCATTTCATTTTGTATATTAACATTTTTATAATAGTTTATAATTATCAACGATCGTTAAAAAACTATAAGCTATTTTACCTGTACAGTGAAATTAACGGAAAAATAAAAATTCAATTTAACTATTAGCATATATAATCTTCTGATATTACATTATATCATGAGAGTAAAAAATAATAAAAAAATACTTTACAAAAGTTTAAGCTCATTGCGTAATACGCAAATCGACAATTGATGCAAACTTTTTATTAGTTGAAAAGTTTAAAAAATAGATATAATTGGGTTAAGGAATACAATGTTTTTTTAAAAAAAAAAAAAAAAAAAAACAAGCTTATTTAATAAGGGAAACTTTAAAAAGATTACAAATTTCAAAGGAGAACACTTCCAAACGACAATCTCTACGATTTGAAAGCGACAATGTTCCAAGTGCATTGTAGTTTATATGCACAATATTAAATTTTAGAACTTGTTTAATTATTTGAATTTATTTATTTAACTAGTATTAAAACTCGTGTATACACGAAGTCCGGTGAATTTGTATTATATAATTATCGAAGCTAGAAAATGAAAGAATAAAAAAAAACAATAAAGAATAAATCGATACATATCTTATCTTGATTCTTGATATAAAATAAATAGATGTAACTAGTCTCGTAATATAATAAATGATTTAATCAATAATATTAGTGAAATGACTCGTAAAACTACGGGTTTGTTTAAACAAAACAGTTTAATGATATGTTTTAGGTATTAAGTGAACGTACATGCTAAAGTCATTTAGTTTAATGACCCGTGGAACCACAGAGTCCGACTAAGAAACTCGTCAGCTGAACATTTCATCAAACACCTATTTTACAATCCACATCCAATCATAACAGATAATATTGGTTGCCATTTTATTTTAAAAGTGTAAATTAAAATATAAATTTATAATTGGTTTCCGTATGGCTAGTTTTTATACCTTCTCGTACTCAATTCAAAATAATTAATTAAAATAATTCAAAATTATTTAATTTTAATAATTAAAATAATTATTAATAAAATTTAATAATAATAATTAATTAATAAGATTTAATTTTAATTCAAAATTATTTACATTAATGACATCACCCACTATGCTTAGATTTTAGTCTTTTATTTTTTGATTTTTTTAAATAAAGAAATTAGCCTAATAATGACATTATCATTATAGAATTTTGATAGAAACTATAGATAGATAGATAGATAGATAGATAGATAGATAGATAGATAGATAGATAGATTTTATATTTTATATTTTATATTTTATATTATTTGATTATTAGATGATAAATAAGATTGATTAATTGAAATTTAGTTTTAAAATTTAAATACGAAAAAGCATTTTTCTTAGAGTATATATAATTAAGATTTGTATCTTATAATACTCCCTAAGATAACGGACTATTATATGGTTTCCTTGTATTTATAACATAAGCTCTTATGAGAACCTTACAAACAGATGATGCAGTCATTCTTCTGGGCAAGGCCCATGTTATATTATCTGACGATAAAATGTACTATTAAATTAGCTCCTAATTTAGGATTCCAGGTCCAAACCCAATTATAAGCCCAAGACCAAGCCCATTCACAATAAAAGCATATAGGAGTACGCTTCTCAAAATAGATGTTTGGTCCCGCAGCTTATTAAAGCTTATAGTAGCTTAAGTTTTTTTTATATATATAAATTTAAGCTATTAGCCTCGTTTGACTGACATAATTTCCAGAGCTTATTAAAAAAATAAGCTTTGAAAAAAAAAAGTTACTTTAGGTATATTTAGCGCATAGTTTATGAGAACTTATGGAAGCTTATATGAGCTTGAGCTTATGAATTTTATAAGCTTCAAATCATAAACTTTGTTTGATATTAATTAAAAATTAGAGCTTATTAGATTCATAAGCTCTTAAATAAGAAACTCCTCCATACTAGCTTATGAAAAAAATAGAGTTAATGAATAGGGAAAGTACTAAAAAGCCCTCAATTATATTATTTCACATTATTATTATTGTACTATTTAGTCAATATACACCAATAAACTTCAGCTACTTTACCAAACACTTATAAAAAATAATAAGCTTCAGCTTTCAGCTCCAAAAATAAGCTTCAGCTTCCAGCTTCAACCATAAGCTCCAGCTTCAACCATAAGCTCCAGCTCCAGCTAGTTTCATCCAAGCACACCCTTGAACTAGCCTATAAAAATAAGCTCTTGGGCTTATGAAGTTAATATTACATATTTGACCCTTATGGGTGTGTTTGGTGACACAGCTTCTAGGAGCTTATGAGAATTTAAACTTATTTTTTTTTTTCATAAGCTCCAGCTTCTAGCCTTGTTTGGTATACAAATATTTCAGAGCTTATGAAAAAATAAGCTCTTAAAAAATAAGATAGTTGAAGTAGCTTTTGAAAATAAGTTATGAAGCTTATGGAAGTAAAATTACATTATTAGCCCCTAAATCATTATTTATTATTTATTTTTTGTCCTTTTATGTCATTTTAAATACATAAGTTCCAGCTACTTTACCAAACACTTATAAAACATAAGCTCCAGCTTCTAGCTTAAAAAATAAGCTTCGGCTACAAGCTAGTTTCACCCAAAATCACCCTATATATTTATCTATCATGTATTTTGTTGTCATTTTTGGTCAATTTACAACAATAAGCACCAAATTAAGCTACTTTTCAACAAACACTTATTAAAAAATAAGCTTCAACTTCCAGCTTCTAAAATAAGCTCTATCTACGAGCTCGAGCTCCAGCTAGTAACCCCAAACACACCCAAGGTATTTGAGAATTGAGATGATATAAGATAAACAAATTGTTCTGTATGAACATGAAATAAATTTTGCTTTAAAACATTGGTATAACCATTTGGGGCAGGGTAAGTCGTGAGTTCTTGTTAAAGTTTTTGATTAGTTGAGCTCGAAAGCTTTATGTGATTGCATGTTTTGTGAGCCTTCACTTTTTTAGTAAAGTTCCCATTTGCTTATATTGTTCTGTATTTTTTCGTCAAAAAAATAGAAATTTAAACTGTGAAGAAAGGAAAGAATGGTTAGATATAAGGGGGAAGTGGTTAGATAAAGAAAGAGACAGACGTAATATGTTAAGACAAAAAGCAAGAATCAACTGGGCAACAGAGGAGGACGAGAACTCAAGGTATTTTCATGCGATTATCAAAAGAAGGAACAATAAGAATAATATACGCGAGCTACACATCAATGGATCATGGCAGGAAAAACCAGGAGAAGTAAAAGATGAGGTACACGGGTATTTTCAAAATCTCTACTCTGATCAGACCACAAATAATTTCAGTTTTATTGGGTTCGAAACTACGAAAATTTCTCTAGATGATGCGAAAAGACTTGAACTTCCTTTTGAGGAAGTTGAGGTATGGGAGGCAATAAAAGGTGTGGGGTTTCCAAAGCACCGGGGCCGGACGGTTTTAACTTTAACTTTTTCAAGAAATATTGGTGGTTAATCAAAGATGATTTGATGAAAGCCCTTCGGTGGTTTTGGGATAGGTGCGAAATTTCGGCGGGGTGTAACGCCTCCTTTATCACATTAATCCTAAAGAAAAAAGATTAATGTTCTTGAAAGATTATCGGCCGATAAGTCTAATTGGGAGCTATTATAAGATTATTTCAAAAATATTAGCCAATAGACTTCGCAGGGTTATTAATCAACTCATTGGTAAGGAGCAGAGCGCTTTTATCAAGGGCCGATCAATTCTTGGTAGTATTCTTATTGCTAACAAACTTGTGGATGATATTAAAAGGAGAAAATCCAGATGCTTTATCTTATAGGCGGACTTCGAGAAGGCTTTTAATTGCGTTTGATGGAAATTTTTACTCGAGATTATGACTAACATGGGATTCGGGATTAAATGGAGGTCTTGGATGGAAGCTTGTTTTAGATCGGCATCTATCTCCGTGCTTGTTAATGGATCTCCCACAAAAGAATTCACTCTCCAAAAGGGGGTGCGCCAGGGTGATCCTTTATCCCCTTTTCTTTTTATCATTGCAAGTGAAGGTTTAAACATCTTAGCAAACATTGTTATTCGAGATGGATTGTTGAGAGGCATTGAAATTGGAGAAAATAAAGTTAATATTTCCCACCTTCAATTTTCGGACGACACGGTTTTTTTTTTTGGCGAGTGGGGTAAGGTTAATGTAAGTAACGTTTTGAAAACACTCACTTGCTTCGAAAAAGCATCGGGACTAAAAATCAACATGAGCAAAAGTCAACTAATCGGGATTGGTGTACCCCTGGTATGATGTTGTTATTATGGCAGATAGGTTTAAATGTTGTGCGGGTAAACTTCCCTTTGTGTACCTAGGGATGCCGATTGGTCAGAAAACCCATAGGAAAGAAGCATGGGATACGGTAGTTGAGAAATTCAACAAAAGGTTATCGGATTAGAAAGCAAGAACAATGTCGTTTGGTGGTCGCTTAACGCTTGTTAAATCGGTCCTTAGTAGCTTACCACTCTACTTCTTCTCGTTGTTTCGTGCTCCCTCAAGTATCATCAACCTTCTCGAGAGTTTGCGACGTAAGTTTTTCTGGGGGCGGGTCGGGTGACGAATCAAAAATACCATGGGTTAAATGGGATTCCATACTTCGACCATATCGGGAGGGTGGGTTAAATATTGGGTCACTAAAATCGAAAAACTGGGCTCTTTTGGGTAAATGGTGGTGGTGTTTTCGGACAGAAAATGGCTCAGTTTGGGTGAATGTAATCAAAAGTATTTACGGGAGGGATGGGGGGTTGGGGCATTTAAACGCTAACTCTTCTTTGAAGTCTTCTAGAGTGTGGCACAACATCATAAAGATCGGTAACAAGATGAATAAAGTTGGTTTTAATCTGGAAACTATTTTCGAAAGGGTAATTGGAGATGGGCATGACATCAGGTTCTGGGACGATTTGTGGATCGGTGAGACAAAATTGAATGAAGCTTTCCCTAGACTTTATAGACTGGAAACAGCGAGGAACGCTTCGGTTAAAGATAGGGTGGGGTTCTCAAATGGGTCTTGGCACTTTTCATGGGCTTTCTCAAGGGATCTACATGGCAGGGTTCATGGCGAATTACATGAACTTATTTTGAAGATCGAGAATCATGCAACACTTAATTCTGGGAGCTGCTAGTGGGCATGTAACTTAGGCGGGAAAAACGTGTATATGGAAAAACTAGTTACAGAAAAAATCTATGAATTAATCCTTCCAAGAGATACTTTAAGTGGTGAAACGCTACACAACAACCTTCTTCCGCAAAAGATTGGAATTTTCGTTTGGAGAGTTTTGAGAAGAAGAATTCCGGTTAGGGTAGAACTAGACAAACGGGGCATTGATTTAGACTCAATGCTATGCCCCATGTGCAACGTGGCGGTTGCGACGGTAGATCACGCTTTATTTTCATGTAAAATCGCGAAAGAAATCTGGGATGGCATCTTTATATGGTGGGGCTCTTACATACCTGCAAACATCAACATAGATATTCTATGTCGTGGGGTCGATCTAGATGGGCTATCGGATCATAAAAAAAAGATGTGGCAAGCGGTTGCATGTGTTACGGAATATCAAATTTGGAAAAATTTGAATCAAAAAATATTCGGCAAAGACTCGTGGGCTTCTTCAAAGATCATAAGCGAGGTCCAAGTTAAGACCTATGAGTGGATCAACAATCGCTCGAGGTATCTTCATCTCGATTGGCAGGGGCAGATTTAAGGGCGTGCAACACGTGCGCTTGCACATGGCCCATAATCCCAAGGGACTCATAATCCGAAAATATGTAGTACTAATGAAAAAGTTAACCTAATTTTTATATATACAAAAGGCCTATTTTTTATTGATTGAACCAGGCCCATATGAAAAATTAAAATCGATGGGACGCCCCTGATTGGCATCAATGGCTACTACAACCTAGTAGCATGAGTTTCCCGCGTGTAAAAAATCGGGATCCAGGCTGAATATCTTGTATATAGTCACATGCTGTCGTGTGTATGTTGTTTGTATAGTTCCATTATAATGTATTATGTGTGTAGGTTCCATGTGATGGGCATTTGAGCCCAAAAAAATGGAGAGACTTGTTCTTGCTCTTTCAATTCAGGAAGACTGAAGCAACTCACCAGAAAGCAACTAGCTGTCGCCCTGCTTCCCTCTTCCCTCTTCCCTCTCGATATAGGGCTTTTTGGTGGGAAATGTTCTTCATTTTAGATAATGAAAGCATTCCATTACTACCAACCCAAAAAAATACTTTCAGAGCGCTGAGTGTGGTTAGTTGGCGAGCTAGCTGCCCTCTTTCTTATGTTTGGAGAGGAGATGAATAGGGCGATTCGAGCGATCTTCCCTTTCGACGTAGCGCGTAACACTTGTCTCCTAGCCTCAAATACTTGTAAATATTCTTCTGTGTTTATATATATATATAAGCAGCTTTTCAAAAAAAAAAAAAAAAAACTATTTGACAAGAACAGAGTTTAAACATATTTATTGACGGAACGATAAATTTTAATTAAGGGAGATTAAATGAAGTAAAGATGTATGTACGTGGCATACTGTTATAATTCAGTAGGCTTATAACTACCTTTAGTGGATTGGTTCTTGAATATAGACTTTGAAAATCTTAAGAACAAGAGTATATGAGTAAAGAGAGAAATTTTCTTATAAGAATGAGCAAGTATTATGCTTGCTTGAAGGTCTATTTATAGCAAGAATTCAAGTACTTTAGGTAATACAATAACATTAATTTTGTGTATCAAAATTGACTATCCACTCTATTATATTTATATTCTATATATTATAACACTCCCCCTTGGATAGCAATTTTGCTTCATTAGAAATAAACTAGTACTGCCTCGTTAAAAACCTTGCTAAAGAAAACCCAGTGGGAAAAAACTTTAGCTAAGGGAAAAAGAGTGCAGTATGTAGTTGTCTCCCCCTCAAGTAGACATTGCTGAGCTGTTACATCTTTTGAACATGTCTCATGCCAATATTGTGAGCATGCGTTCTAAAAATAGCAGTTGGAAGTGCTTTGGTGAAAAGATCAGCAGAGTTTACTGGATTGAACATATCTCATTTCAATCTGGTTGTCCTTAATGAGATCTTGAGTGTATGAGAAGAATCTAGGAGGTATGTGTTTTGTTTGGTCACTTTTGATATACCCTTCTTTCATCTGTGCTATGCCAGCTGCATTATCTTCATAGATAGTTGTTGGGCTTTTATGGCGTTCTAGTTCACAAGAATCAGTAATGAGTTGCGTCATTTATCTCAACCAAAAACATTCCTGATGTAATGCAATCACTTCGGCATAATTTGATGATGTTGCAACAAGTGTTTGTTTTTTGAGAACGCCATGATATTGCAGTACCTCCATTTAGGAATACATACCCAGTTTGAGATTTAGCTTTATGTGGATTAGATAAATAACCTGCATCTGCATAACCAACCAAATCTTGTTTAGATTTGTTAGAATAAAATAATCCTAAATCAACAGTTCCTCGAATGTATCGAAATATGTGTTTGATCCCATTCCAGTGTCTTTTGGTAGGAGCAGAGCTGAACCTTGCCAACAAATTAACTGCAAAAGAAATGTCAGGTCTTGTATAATTTGTAAGATACATAAGAGCTCCAATTGCCCTAAGATATGGTACTTCTGGTCCCAGAATATCTTCATGATCTTCACATGGACGAAATGGATCAGCTTCAACATTGAGTGATCAAACAACCATAGGAGTACTTAATGGTTTTGTCTTGTCCATATTAAAATGTTTCAAAATCTTTTCAGTATATGTTGTTTGATGTACAAGTAAACCATTAGGCATATGCTCAATTTGTAAACCAAGGTAATACTTGGTTTTTCCGAGATCTTTCATTTCAAATTCTTTCTTTAGAAGTTGAATGGCTTCATGGATCTCTTTATTTGTACCTATGATGTTAAGATCATCGACATAAACAGCTATGATCACATATCCGGATGTTGTTTTCTTAATGAATACACATGGGCAACTATAATTATTTGTATACCCTTTGCTTATCAAGTAATCACTTAATCGTTTATACCACATGCGACCCGATTGTTTCAACCCATATAAAGACCTTTGTAACTTGATTGAGTACATTTCTTTGGGTTTTGCATTGGTTGCTTCTGATACATTAAATCTTTCAGGTATCTTCATATATATATCACTATCAAGTGATCCATATAGATAAGCAGTCACAACATCCATGAGATGCATTTTTAAATTTTTAGAAACTGGCATTTCTAAATTTTTAGAAACTGCCAGGATGATTAAGTATCTAAAAGTAATTGCATCCATAACAGGAGAATAAGTTTCCTCATAATCAATTCCTGGTCTTTGAGAAAAATCTTGAGTTACAAGTATAACTTTACCTTGTAACTTCATTTTTCTCATTTCCTTTTCGGGTAAAAATTCATTTGTGTCCCATACGTTTCACATCTTTAAAGTGAAAATGATTTATTCGAAAACTTTTCTGTTATTGAGCAATTCTAATTCAGCTCGTATATAGTCATGTCTATTTTGACATTCAATGACAGATTTTGGTTTCAGCTCATCATCTTTATTCATGATGTCATTATATGAAAAATTCTCATCAATATTTTTCATTCCATTTCGATTCCATATTATTGCATAATTTATTGCAATTTATGTATTTACATTTATCAATATCCTCTGCAGAAGGAATAATGATTTGTGGTTCTTCTTGAACACTTTCTTTTACCTCATTATCAGCTGATTTTTCTTTTCGAGGATTTTTATCTTTGGAACCAATTGGTCTCCCACGTTTCAGGCGTGGCAAAGACTCATGAGTGACATTTCCAACTTTTAGAATTTCAATTCTGGCTGAAGCATTTACTGCTGATATACATGATTTAGTCACTCCTTTTTGTATCTGTAAATGCATCAGGTAATTTATTTGCAAGTTCTTGCATATGCATTATTTTTTAACTTTCTTTTCGCATTCTTTTGTGCGATGATCAAGATACATTAATTTATGTTCACACCATGAAACATCCTTTTCTTTATTTTTCATTTCTCTCCCTAATCTAGGGAACAATGATAATCAGCAAAACGTGCTGTAAAAACATTACCCGTTATAGGTTCAATATATCTTATAATTGAAGATGTTTCATATTTAATATATATATATCCCCATCCTCCTTTGAGGACCCATTTTAGTGCGTTGTGGTTGTGTAACTAGAATATACACTGCACAATCAAATGTTCTAATGGTGGGAAATATTTGGCTCTCGGCCAAAATCAAGTTGTAGGGGAGAATATGAGTTGCACTATGTCTAATGTGAAATAATATCGCAGCATGTAAATTTGCATGTCCCCATATATATCACCTTGAATTTTTTCAAGAAACATTGGTGATTCTTTCTCAATGTGTTTTTCATTAATCACCATATGTGCTTTTCATTAATCACCATATGTGCTTTTAATTAATGCTTTTTCATTAATCACCATATGTGCTTTTCATTAATCATCATATGTGGTTTTTATCATATGCACTTTTAATCATATGCGTTATGGTCTAAAACCATTTATTTATGAGTGATACATAACAAGCTAGGAATCTTAGAAAATTCAAACCATTCAAGTCTCAAGGTAGCTCATGGTTTATTTAATTAAGATTTTTCAACAGATTCACTATCGTTTTCTTTTCTTTTGGGACTTATTTGTAGAGCTAAATAAGATGTTCATGTATTCAAGAAATAGTTACGCACAAGGAATTCAAATGATTCAAAACTTTAATCACGCTCACAATTTGAGCATCATCTTCCCTTTCATTAATTTGGGGAGTGGTTCAGCCAAGAACCTCGCAAGGTTCATCGTGGTTAGATAAAAGAACATCTTTTTCTACCAATGCTTAAAGTTCACACAAGTGAACTTTTCAGGTCTTTCAGCCTGAGTATGAACCGCATCATGTTCCCCTTGAGCAACTGGGGAGCAGTTTTACACAAGAACCTCGCAAGGTTCAACGTGGTCAGACAAAAGAGCATCTTTTGATGCCAACGTTTAAAGACCACACTAGTGAACTTTCCAGGTTTCTCAACATGAGAAATAACCAACCACGCTAGGAGGCGGTGCAAGAATAGCTACTTTATAAATTCCAGCATCAAGCAACAAGTCAATAATAAATATATGTTGCATATATATATATATATATATATATATATATATATATATATATATATATATATATATATATATATATATATATATATATATATATATATATATATATATATACTGAATCATGTACGTTATAAACATATCAATGTTGTAACACTTCACAATCACAAGTCATCAACCAATCATAAATCAATTACTTATTAATTAAGAGGATTAAGAATGGTACACTTTTTCAGCATCCGTAACCGTTTATTAAATTAAACTATATTCTAATCATAACAGATGCATTATTTCTGAGTGTCGGCTATAATCTTTGAAATGTCCACTATATATGTATAAATCATCACATTGCACATATTATAATATCATTATAATATTATGTTCGGCAGCAATGATTTAATAAGAATAAATATATACAGTAATATTTATCAATCAATGAATCCACTTGTTATGGCAAGAAAGTTCGTTAACTTAATTATCATATATTATAATTATAATATCAATTAAAATATGACCACATGATATTATATTTGAAAGCTCCACCAAAATTCTGATCTATATGTCATAATAGATCCACTAATATTGTAAAGATCCACTAAAATATATAATATATTATAATTATAATCACATATATATGATAACCAGAATCAAGAGCCACTATTCTTCTCCAACTATTTTAGTGGTGCGCCAACGTCCACTTATTTTGATCTATATAATTGTAATGGATATGGATATAGTTATATTATTTTAAAGATCCACTATTCTTGTCCATGTAAAGCAAATAAATAACATAAATATCCAGACAAACATGCAATATATTAAATCTAATAGTTTATAATATTGGAGCACTTATGCTAATCTATTATTAAATTAAAGCAACCATATATGTACCAAAAAATGCATACTAACTACTCCCATTAAGCCATTATCCAATAATTAAATAAGATATCATCAATATTTAATTATCACCCATATAAAACAATCATACATTTATCAATGATTGCTTTTTATAAATAGGAAATTTGGTTAATTAACTTACCGTACATACGCATGAAAGATAATAAAATATATGTTTAACAACTTAGTTTTAATGATCCAAACAAATAAGAGCGTAAACTATAAAACTAAAATAAACAGATTCAATAAATCATGTATTCTCCATGAGCATATTTATAAGTATGAAGCAACCAAAATGTTTATGCAACAAGATCCGTTATAAACGTTTATATATTGTTCTCTTCAAAAATCAACCGATTATATTTATTCAAGCACACTATAGTCGGTAATAATACACAATCATATACTTGGCAATTACTAAACAGCTAATAATAACTAGTTGCTTATTCACAATTAAGTTAAATTCTACGAGTAATAAAAGTATTTTGATTTCGATGCTCCACTACATGATCTCTATAATATATTAAAATGGCTCTAACTTATTAATTGAGCAATTCCTTTAACAACAAACAATATATGTTTTAAAACGGAGACATCGATCAATTTACAGACAATATTCATATATAATCAATCAATCTCGATTTACAAACAATATTCATGTATGATCAATCATCAATCAATAGATTATATAAAAAGAGTCTATTAAAGCAAACGTCAATAATTTAAAATATTGCTAAAGCAAGTTGAAATATTTATGACAAAAATATTGTAGCCATAAATTTCAAATCAGTTCATGATATGAGCAAAACACAAACAGTAAGCACATATCTAAAATCTGTTTAAAACGTGATGTGTAAACATGAACTCAGTTTCGTAAATGAGAACTCGAGTCTGTTTAAGATTGTAGGAATATATTATACGAAACTGAAAACAAGTATACATATTATCACAAACATAATAACAAGATTGTAAATATGTATAATAAATAATCAGATTAAGAGCGTAAAGTTAAAACGATCTAACCGATATTAGGTTGAACCGGACTTGTGTTTGACACAATTCCCTTAAACAGATTCGACGTCTGTTCCCAGGGTACACCGGTCCGAAGCAGCGTACTGCCGGACTTAAATATTTATCTTGATTAGTGACTTGTACTTGCTTAGATAAACCTTGTTTATACGGAGCACTTCGTGCTGATAACGTGTTATAATTCAGTAGGCTTATAACTACCTTTAGTGGATTGGTTCTTGAATATAGACTTTGAAAATCTTAAGAACAAGAGTATATGAGTAAAGAGAGAAATTTTCTTATAAGAATGAGCAAGTATTATGCTTGCTTGAAGGTCTATTTATAGCAAGAATTCAAGTACTTTAGGTAATACAATAACATTAATTTTGTGTATCAAAATTGACTATCCACTCTATTATATTTATATTCTATATATTATAACACATACTATACTTTTAGTGACATATTACTATTATTACTATATATCTATTAGACAAAAATGATGAATAGTATCAGGAGCGTTTTCGTCTTTTTTCCTTTCTTTTAACTAACACCACAAACGCCCCCCACAATTTGTTCAAAAATTAAAATCGGCCCCCAAAACAGGGGGTTAAGGTGTCAAATCAAAATTTTCATAAAATATCTTAAATATACTCCACTCAAATATTCAACGGGTCATATTTTCTCGCTCGCAACGAGTTAAATTTTTCCGACACCATCGTTAAACTCGAAATAATTTTACGAACACAATGTCACTAACTATACGCAAAACATACACTTTTTAAAAAAGCTAAATATTTAGGGTACTTTTCATATACGTTGATTTTTCACTCGCAGGTTCCGTAACTAAACACAATAACATACATTAAAAACCGAACCTCCGACACGAAGCGAGAGTTCAAAAACTAGTTATTTCTAATTGTACAATATATAAGCTGATATAAATATTTTCTACATTTATTTAGTTTAAAATTTATTTTTATTTTCAATAGATAAAGAAGATGTGAAGTTTTGATTGATATTAGAGATTTAAAGAGTTATTATCGTTTTGTTAATATCTCCTTCATACAAAACTCAAATACTCGCAACTCATAGTGTTACGACTTTCATATTTATTGAGGGGTCACAACCCTCCCTCCACTTAGGTCACTTGCAATCGTTCAGTTCTTTAACATACACTTTCCCTGCCACATCAGCACAAACCCTTTAAAATTCCTTTTACATTCCTTTCACTAAACCCTCACAATCACACATTCAATCTCAAACTAAATATACTCACAAATATACCTATAAAATATAAAATGTACAAATAATTAAATACAAGGTACAAATAAAAAAAATAGTGGGTCCCCTTTTTTTCTTCACAGCCTAGTTGCAGGAGTGGCTGGCGGCACATTTCACTAACTGCCCACATCCTAGTTGCAGGAGTGGCTGGCGCCACATTTCACTAACTGCCCACATTCATTGTTAAAGCTTTAACATTGTTAACATCGGTCTTTAACAAACCATTGCATGTGTTCTTAAAAAGCTATATCCTTACTAGTTGACCTCATAATTGTTTCTGGATTTGCCGAGATTGAAAAGCTCTAGATTTTTCAGGGTTTTTCTTTTTATTGGATTGGACCGACTTAGCAAGTTTCCAAGTGACTATTCGTAACAAACCACGAGTTTTCTATTTTTTAAGTCACACACTCCTACACGAATCAAGCAATTTTCTAGTTTTACGGTTGAAACAAATTACAAATATGTTTTTTCACACTTGAGCATCATTGGAGGTGAATGGTAATGTTCGTAATTGTTTTTTTCTTTTAGCACGAAAAACAAAAAATCAATGTAAGTAGTTCATTCCATAAGAGAGCCGCAAAAATAACAAGAAGTTGACGTAGTGGCATTAATTTGCATTTTCGTATGGGATGACAGATGTTCGACTACCACTCAAATTTCCATTGTCGTTACCCGCCGCCCATTTCATGGGCCTCTATGTTGCGGACATCTTGCGTTCGGGCCTCACTCGAAAGGCTTTTACATGTGATGCCCATATAGACTTGTCGTGAGAGTTTTCGCCCGAAGGCGGTAGAATTGTAATGATTCGTACCAATGATTGGGTGGATGGGTGTCGATATCACCTTCAATCTCTGTTAGTAACTCTTAACCGCAGTTTTAGAAAGAAAAAAAATAAGAGATCTACAAAGTATATCACATAAAAGTAATTTGTTGTTTATCATAGAAGAAATAATAGTATATTAATAAGTTTTCAATACAATCGACTTACGATTATTTAAGTAATATTTGTTTTTTAAGCACAGATGTTTCTATGATTTTGCAAAAATAAACATAAAGTAATTTACATACTACATGTACGGAGTACTAACGGTATAACACAATATACACTGATAGAATCAAAAAAGTTATAGAGTACAACCGCATAAAATGTAATAACAACCAAGCATAAACGTAAGAACAATTGATTCTACCGCCATCACAACGTTCCATAGCACATCGTCAACGATCCAAATATCGAGACGCTGAAATCCATGGGCTGACCATCCGGTTGCGATTTGTGAAAAGTTATGTGAAGTCCAGCTCCAACCGGTACTCAAGTAAGACGATACGATGTTGATTCCGTTTATATCAAATTCCGGCCATCGGAAAATTGAACGACGGAGACACATGATCTGAAACTTACCATAAGGTTATACGTTGTTGATTTTTATGTTATAGGTGGGTTTTTTTTTTGGAATATATGCGAAAAAGGAAATAATGAGAAACTGATATTTTATTTTAGTTATGTGGATCGGGGAATTTGATCAATTATTTGTAAAAGATATTTTACGTATCTATCTTTCTATTTTTATTTTTTTATTGAAAATTTGTGTGTATAATGAGGTGTCAGTTTTGAATTTTGCTTGTAAACTGTTGTCAAAATCTAAATTACTGTCGCTTATTGAATTAGCCATTTTAAGCACTATTTAGTCAAAAAGAAATAGAACAAAATAGTTTGAGGTCTTTTTTTGTTTTGAACGTAGATTTGTAATCATTTGAATTCAATAATTTGCTTAAAATCTAACGGACTAATCAGAGCGCGACATGTGGCGCAACAATTGATTAGAAAAAAAATTTAAATTTTTTTTAAATAATTTTTTTGAAAAAAAAAATTTAATTTTTTTTATTGAAAAAATAAAATTTTTATATATATTTTTTAAATTTAGCATTTCAAATCCAATCACATGTGATTGTAAAGCCCACTCACATGTGATTGTAAAACACAATCACATTTGATTCTGCATATCAAATCTAATCACATGTGATTGGAAAAAAAAAATTCAATTTTTTTTTTCAAAAAATATTCAAAATTTTTTTTTAGAAAAAAAAAATTCAACCGGAAAGCGACTTTAATTTGGTGATTTGATCAAGTTTGTTAGCGTTTCATGATCATATCTTCAAAATTTCAGACTTTAATTCGGTGATTTGATCAAAAACTTGGTGTTTAAACGTTTTAGCACATATTAACTGAAAATCGTCATTTTACTAAAAAAAATAAAAATTCAATCACATGTGATTGAATTTGACATGCAGAATCACATGTGATTGGATTTGACATGCAGTAAATCACATGTGATGCATGCCAATCACATGTGATTGGAAGAAAGAAAAAAATTCCTAAAAAATTTTTTTTGGAAAAAAAAATTTCGAAAAAAATTAAATTTTTTTTTTCAATCACATGTGATTATCGCACCACGTGTCGCACTCTGATTGGTCCTTTAATCTCAACTTAAAATTTGGTTTCATTTGAATATTCCTGTATGAACCTATAAATGAAACTTAATTTAGTAGGTTTATGTTTGTTATTGTTATGAACGAGTGGTATAGATTTGCCCACACATTGGTGGGGATAGTTGGCAATGTTCAAAACTATATGTTTAATTTGGATGTCTTTTTAATCAACAGTGTCGTTCTTATAGTCATACATCTCTTGTATTTATCGTTAAAAATTTAAAAGTACATATTTTTAAGATGTTTGAAGAAAAAAAAATTTACTTTTTAGTTTTTGTGTTTTAGGATGAAGTTGGAAAAAAATAGAGGTTAGATGTAATTAAAAAAAAGAAAAGGTTGTTTTAGTATAAGTACTCGTTAGTTCTGTGTTTTAGGATGATTTTGGAAAGAAAAAAAAATATAGGCTCGGTGTAAAAAGAAAAGAGGTTAGTACTCATTTGTTCTGTGTTTTAGTATAGTAACGAGTAATCCTAATACTGTAATAAAAAATTGTCATAAAGTTTACGTCAAAGGTGGATGATGACAACAACAATAACCAATTTCGCGTATACGAGGTATGTGAGAGGTGAGATGTAGACAATCTTTCATCTATTCTAGAATAGAAGAAAAGTCATTTCTCTAACCACGAGTCGAGAAAAAAAAATTCCACCCACAGTAAGAGAAATTCATCCCCCTCTCTACTTCAGGGTAGAGAGATCGTTTCCGTGGAACTTCTGGCCTAAAAAAAAAGTTTGTTTATTTACTAGTATTTTTATGTATTTAAAAGACAAACTTTATAAACAAATGACCTTTGAGAAGCAAGAAGACCTATCAACTACGCAAACAAACCACACTATCTAACATCGTGTCTCGCCCTAACCAAAGAAACAACCAACCGGAAACAAAAACTAACAACGAACATAAAAACTAAACAAAAGCAAACACACAAAGCATAACGAAACATCTACCACAACATCTAAATCACAAGAATTTATATCAGAAAGTGAATTTGTCATAAATTTTTCAAAACCACTGAAATAAGCAATCGCTTTCAATTTACTCATCTAAAGAGTTATATTGGTGATTTTTCAGTACATAAAAAACAATATGATTTATTTATTTATTTAGTAGTATTTTTGTACTAAAAAGAAAAAAACTTTATAAAACAAACGACCTTTGCTCAAGCAAGAAGACCTACCAACTACGCAAAAAAAAAAAAAAAAAAAAAAAAAACACGCTATCTAACATCGAGGTCGCCCTAACCAAAGAAACAACCAACCGGAAACAAAAACTAACAACGAACACAAAACCAAACAAAAGTAAACGCACAAAGCATAACGAAACATCTACCACAATATCTAAACCACAAGAATTTATAAGAGAAATCTACGTAACCGCTCAAATTGTTCGTACGTAACCGCTTCCCCACTCTGAATTTATAGAAATCTAATAATTTACAACTTATTTGAACATTGATTACTTATCTACATACACACGTTATCATTTTCACTTAGAAAATAAAATAATTAAATGGACCTTAATTAGTGTTGAAAAAATTGGTAAAAAGTGTGTTTTCACCAACTTTGGACACTAATTAATATATGATGGAGTAGTCAATATTAATGATCATTTAGTGGGTTTGTAGCCTCTTACGAGGGCTTTAAAATGAACTAAGGCGTGTCCAAAACGGATTAAAGATGAATGAGATATCAAATCTCAAAGTTGCTTGTTTGGTGCAAAATTCAGAAGTTTTGATTTTTTGTCCCACATCGGTTGTGGGAGCAAACCTAAGGCCATAATATTCACTATAAATAAAGGTCTTAGGTTTTGTATAAAAATATACCAAAAACTAAGAGCACAAACTCAATTAGTTTTTCTTTTCAGCCACAACAAGGTCTTCCTGTTCCGGTTACCTTTCAGGCAAATGTTCAAGTCGGGCAGTACGCTTCTTCAGATCGGTGTACCCTGGGAACAGACGTCGAATCTGTTTAAGGAAATTGTGTCAAACACAAGCCCGGTTCAACCTTATTTATCGGTGAGATCGTTTTGACTTTCTATTCCTTTTCTAATTATTTATTCTACATATTATTTTGTTTGTGATATTGTAGTGACCTAAACTTTTTCATGTTTATATATATTAATTGAGATTGATATTTACATGACTAAATGTTTCCAACGTGTTAAGCAATCAAACTTGTTAAGACTTGATTAAATGAAATAAGTTTCATATAGACAATTGATCACCCAAGTTGACCAGCGATTCACGAACGTTACAAAATTGTAAAAAACTACATGTTGTGGTATATATAGACATATATATATGGTTGACATAAGATTATGATGTGTAAGTATCTCACTAAGTATATTAACAATGTGTGATATACATAAGAAATGAGATTACTAAGTTAAGAAACTCGAAATGATATATATAACGATTATCGTTATGATAACGTCTACTAAATACATATGTATCATATTAAGATATTGATACACTATATTTAACATGATAAAATGATATTTAAATATATCATTAAGTGTGTTAACAATGAACTACATATGTAAAAACAAGACTACTAACTCAAGAATTACAAAACGAGACTTATATGTAACGATTATCGTTGTAACGATATTTTAATGTATATATCATATTAAGAGATATTCATACATCATAATATCATGATAATATAATAATTTAACATCTCATTTGATATAATAAACATTGGGTTAACAACATTAATTGAGATCGTTAACTTAAAGGTTTCAAAACAACACTTACATGTAACGACTAACGAAGACTTAACGACTCCATTAGAATGTATATACATGTTGTGTTTTGATATGTATTCTTACACTTTTGAAAGACTTCAAGACACATATCAAAGTACTTCTACTTAACAAAAATGCTTACAATTACATCCTCGTTCAGTTTCATCAACAATTCTACTCGTATGCACCCGTATTCGTACTCGTACAATACACAGCTTTTAGATGTATGTACTATTGGTATATACACTCCAATGATCAGCTCTTAGTAGTCTATGTGAGTCACCTAACACATGTGGGAACCATCATTTGGCAACTAGCATGAAATATCTCATAAAATTACAAAAATATTACTAATCATTCATGACTTATTTACAAGAAAACAAAATTACATATCCTTTATATCTAATCCATATACCAACGATCAAAAACACCAACAAACACTTTCATTCTTCAATTTTCTTAATCTAATTGATCTCTCTCAAGTTCCATCTTCAAGTTCTAAGTGTTCTTCATAAATTCCATAAGTATAGTTTCATAAAAATCAAGAATACTTCCAAGTTTGCAAGTCTACTTCCAAGCTTTCTAATCCATTCCAAGTAATCATCTAAGATCAAGGAACCTTTGTTATTTACAGTAGGTTATCTTTCTAATTCAAGGTAATATTCATATTCAAACTTTGATTCAATTTCTACAACTATAACAATCTTATTTCAAGTGTAAATCTTACTTGAACTGTTTTCGTGTCATGATTCTGCTTCAAGAACTTTCAAGCCATCCAAGGATCCTTTGAAGCTAGATCCATTTTTCTCATTTCCAGTAGTTTTATCCAGAAAATGTAGTAATGATGTTCATAACATCATTCGGTTCATACATATAGAGCTATATTATTCGAAGGTTTAAACTTGTAATCACTAGAACATAGTTTAGTTAATTCTAAACTTGTTCGCAAACAAAAGTTAATCCTTCTAACTTGACTTTTAAAATCAACTAAAGACATGTTCTATATCTATATAATATGCTAACTTAATGATTTAAAACCTGGAAACACGATGAACACCATAAAATCGAATATACGCTTTCGTAGTGAAACCGGGGGCTGTTTTGGTTTGGATAATTAAAAACTATGATAAACTTTGATTTAAAAGTTGTTCTTCTGGAAAAATGATTTTTCATATGAACATGAAACTATATCCAAAAATCTTGGTTAAACTCAAAGTGAAAGTATGTTTTTCAAAATGGTCATCATGATGTCGTTCTTTCGACAGAAATGACTACCTCTTTAGTAATTGACATGTAACTTAAATTTCTGACTATAAAACTATACTTTTTCTATTTGGATTCTTAAATTGGGGTTCAATATGAAACCATAGCAATTTGATTCACTCAAAACGGATTTAAAATGAAGAAGTTATGGGTAAAACAAGATTGGATATTTTTGATCTTTTTAGCTACGGGAAATGTTTAACAAATCTATACAAATCATATCCTAGCTGACTTATATTGTATTATACATGTATTCTAATATATTATGTAATCTTGGGATACCATAGACACGTATGCAAATGTTTTGACATATCATATCGACCCATGTATATATATTATTTGGAACAACCATAGACACTCTATATGCAGTAATGTTGGAGTTAGCTATACAGGGTTGCGGTTGATTCCAAAAATATATATACTTTGAGTTGTGATCTAGCCTGAGACGTGTATACACTGGGTCGTGGATTGATTCAAGATAATATATATCGATTTATTTCTGTACATCTAACTGTGGACAACTAGTTGTAGGTTACTAACGAGGACAGCTGACTTAATACACTCAAATCTTTAAAACATAATAAAAATGGTTGTAATTATATTTTGATCATACTTTGATATATATGTACATATTTGTATAGGTTCGTGAATCGATCCATGGCCAAGTCTTATTTCCGAGGAAGGAAATATCTGTGAAAGTGAGTTATAGTCCCACTTTTAAAATCTAATATTTTTGGGATGAGAATACATGCAGGTTTTATAAGTGATTTACAAAATAGACACAAGTACGTGAAACTACATTCTATGGTTGAATTATCGAAATCGAATATGCCCCTTTTTATTAAGTCTGGTAATCTAAGAATTAGGGAACAGACACCCTAATTGACGCGAATCCTAAAGATAGATCTATTGGGCCTAACAAACCCCATCAAAAGTACCGGATGCTTTAGTACTTTGAAATTTATATCATATCCGAAGGGTGTCCCGGAATGATGGGGATATTCTTATATATGCATCTTGTTAATGTCGGTTACCAGGTGTTCACCATATGAATGATTTTTATCTCTATGTATGGGATGTGTATTGAAATATGAAATCTTGTGGTCTATTGTTACGATTTGATATATATAGGTTAAACCTATAACTCACCAACATTTTTGTTGACGTTTAAAGCATGTTTATTCTCAGGTGAATACTAAGAGCTTCCGCTGTTGCATACTAAAATAAGGACAAGATTTGGAGTCCATGTTTGTATGATATTGTGTAAAAACTGCATTCAAGAAACATATGTCGATGTAATATATTTCTATTGTAAACCATTATGTAATGGTCGTGTGTAAACAGTATATTTTAGATTATCATTATTTGATAATCTACGTAATGTTTTTAAAACCTTTATTGATAAAATAAAGGTTATGGTTGTTTTAAAAATGAATGCAGTCTTTGAAAAACGTCTCATATAGAGGTCAAAACCTCGCAACGAAATCAATTAATATGGAACGTTTATAATCAATATGAACGGGACATTTCAGTTGGTATCTGAGCGTTGGTCTTAGAGAACCAGAAAATTTGCATTAGTGTGTCTTATCGAGTTTGTTAGGATGCATTAGTGAGTCTGGACTTCGACCGTGTTTTCTTTAAAAATGATTGCTTAACATTTCTGTTGGAAACTATATATTATTAACATGTAAATATTATGTGATATATTAATCTCTTAACATGTTTGATATTGTGTGATTGATGTCTACCTCTAGCACAAATCTCATTGACTCACCTAATAATAACGAAGAGTCGAATATATATTGGCAAGATTCACAAGTTCCCGAAGAACCGGAAGAAGAGGAAACGGAACCGGAAGAAGAGGAGCCAGAAGAAGAGGAACCAGAAGAAGAGGAACCGGAAGAAGAAGAAGAGGTTCCGGAGGGGGGAATAGTAGGAACCACAGGAAACCGGTCAAATAAAAGAAAATCCTCAACCAATGGACCAAAGTTAATAATGGTCAATGGTGTTTTCGCTAAGGAAGCAAAATATTGGGAAAATTACCAATTTTCCGATGAATCGAATCCTGATGAGGATTCCGATGATGTTATAGAAATTACCCCGACCCAATTTAATGAGGCAAAAGAAAATAATAAGGGAAAATGCATCAAAATAGAGAAATCTGATTCCGACCCCGATAAACTTTATATGTACCGTCAACACCCGTATTTTCAACATCGTGACAATAACCCGGGAACCACTAAACCACCAGGTTTTTCTAAACCAATGTGGAAAACGACGACTCGTATTAGAGGAACATCATATATCCCTAGAAGATTAGGAAAAAGAACCAAGTCCGAAGAAGAAGAAACCAGTGATTCAGATTAGAGGGGTGTGAGCATGTTGTGTAATAAATGTATTGTAGTGTGCTTGTACTTTTATGTTCTATGTAAAAATTGCTTGTATTGTTTGTTATTACGAATCTAATCCTTGTCTATTTTACAGTATAAAAACAAAATTGTAACACCCTATTCCTGTTTCTGACTTTTTAGTTAATCGGGACGCCGTCCAGAAGTATGGGACGCCGTCCAGTTGTGAAAGCTTGGACGCCGTCCAGAATATGGGACGCCGTCCAGTTGGTCTGTCGGGCTAGCTGTGATATTTTAGATTTTAATAAGGGGCAAATTGGTATTTTCACTTATGGAACGAGTTAAGGCCACAAGATCAGTTCTAGGAGCCTCATTTGCTCCACTAACACCCACACAAACACTCTCATCTTGTTCTAGTGAGAGAGTAAGAGTTTTAGAGAGAGAGGTTGATTTGGAGAAGAAGGAGTTGGATTCTCGCTAAAGCTCGGGTTCTAAAATTGTTCATCTCGCTCCTAGCTACGTTGTGGTAGCATTGGTAAGCTCAAACTCCGAATTTCATTTGTTTAGATTTGATATTCAAGTTAGGGTTTTGAGCTAGTTTGTTGAGAAATCCTTTTAGATGATGAAATGGGTTTATGGTGACTATTTATTCTTGTCACTTGGCGGGTTTTGGGTCGGTTGACGATTTGGCCTTGATTAGGGTTTGATTTGGAGTTTAATCACTAGGATTAGTGATTATGGAAGTGTTGGAACCCTTTTGGGTGAGTTTGGTTAACTAATTTTGAAATGGGTCAAAATTAGGGTTTTGGTGTCAAATTGGGTAAGACACGTGTTTAACACTTGTGTTCGGGTTTAATTGGCATATTAGGACCATTGTCACTCGTGTTAGTGATGATTGGTTAATTTGGGCGCGGTTGTACTTGGAAGTGCATTTGGGTCGAATTTGCACTAAGTGTCGAATTGGGGTGGTTTGTTAATCCAATCTAAGTGTGTTGTTTAATTTGTGATAATGGAATAGGTACTTTCCATTGACGAGTTGCGGATTGCTTGGAAGCATTCTTCAAGACTTCAAGGTGAGTGTTAATATCCTATGTGCATATGTATGTGTAGGATGGGTGCGGGTCGGGTGAAGTGATTCTCGGCTATAGAGCTCACTTCACATATAGGTGGATTTGATGGACTTTTGTATGAGTCCAATTGGCACGGTTGTGCGTTTTGGTTGACCACCTTTGGCGAGGTACACGTTTGTGTATACGTTATCACACGTGGTTGTGATTTGGATGTTATAACCCCAATGGCGAAGGGTTGATATTGTCGTGGTGTGGATAACCCCGACGTGGTGGATTTTATAATCCCGTGACCGTGGGTTGAGTTGGAGAAGTGAATCGCGTGTAGTTCGGATTCACGATGACGCGTGTAGTTCGGTCATCTTATCGAAGTGAATCTCGTGTAGTTCAGATTCATGGTGACTCGTGTAGTTCGGTCATCTTATTGAGGTAGTAATCTCGTGTGGTTTCGGACTACTAAGGCTCGTGTAGTTCGGCCAACCTCGATGTTGTGAAGATAGTAATCTCGTGTGGTTTCGGATTACTAAGGCTCGTGTAGTTCGGCCAATCTTCATTGTTGTATTTGGTTCTCGGTTTTGGGTTAAGGGGTTAACCTTGGTCGTTTATATTATTGTATATATTTATATTGTTGTATTGTCGTGATGTAGGTAACCCTCCGGGTGTAGCTTCTTGGCGTTGTTCACATCGTCGTTGGTGAACTTATATTTGTTGATGTATCTATAGCTTGTTGCTTAGTGACTACGACATGCTTAGCTTAGCTTGCATTATACTTGGATGCTTCGGTATGCGGTATTTGATATTTGTATGGCGTGTCCATTTTATACATATATATATGTATGTAGTATGTTATCACTCACTAAGCGTTAGCTTACCCTCTCGTTGTTTACTTTTTTATAGATTGCATGAAGACGGTGGCTCGGGTAAGAGCGGGGACTAGAGGACTTGCATAGTTGGCTTTAGAGACTTGCTTTTGGATTCGATTAAGATTGGGTAGCGTATCCCCAATCCCATGCTCGGTCTATGTTTTGTAAACTAATTGGGTCGAAATGGTCAATGGTAGTAAATTGGGTCGATGTGGTCCCGGTGTCGTAAAACTCGGTTTTTATTATGAAAAACTCTTAGTTTAACTTATCGTAATATATTGTGAAAGTGTTTTCAATTAAAAGTGTCGGGAAGCGGGTTTTCCGCTCGCATGTAAACGTTAACCAAAACAGAATCTAGCACATCATTTGGACGTCGTCCAAAGGGCTTGGATGCCGTCCAGTCCTTCAGTGCTGGACGCCATCCAGATGAGCAGTTCCAGGAAAAAAAATTATGGCACATTTTCGGATGGTTAACGGGTTGGGTTGTTACAAGTGGTATCAGAGCATGGTCTAAGGGATTTAGGTGACTTGAGATAGGTGCCTAGACTTAGACTTTTGTGTGTGCTTAATTGTTGCGGGACTTGTAGGAGTACGGGTTGAATGGGTTATAGTTAGTGCCTTGGTGTAGGTGTTTTAACATTTATATTAGTAATGCGGGTATTATTAATATGTTATTGTGTTGTGATAATAATTCTTGCGTGTGCTTATATCGCGTAGAATTTTGTTTGTGTTTGATTTTATCATCGAGCGAAGCGGTTGTTGTACTAACGAGTGGATACGGCGTGTGTGCGTAATAAGGACTTGCAAACCTTATTACGGGTGCAAATCGTGTCTAACAAGTGATGTACGATGAGTGTGTAGCAAGATGGACCGGAGGGGAGTGTGTGTTTTATACGTTCTTGATCTAATTCGCGTGCATTCCTTAGAATGGCGATGGGAAGTGGGATCGAGACGAACGATGCGGAGTTTAACGCTAGAGTTGCGGCCGCCGTTGCGGAGCAAATGAGTGCGTTTCGAGAAGAAATGGATAGGAAGTATTCTGAATTTCGGGATAATAGTGAAATGGAGCATTGTCTTAAGAGCTTCATGAGGACTAAACCCCCAATGTATGACAGGAAACCGGATCCTTTGGTAAGCACAACTTGGATCTCGGATGTCGAAGGGTGTTTTCGTACTATTGAATGCCCTCCTGAGAAGAAGACGAGACTCGCTACTAGTTTGTTACGGGGTAGGGCAAAGGATTGGTTGGATGGTAAGATTGATCTTGTCGGTGGTGAACCGTTTATGGCGTTATCGTAGGACGAGTTTAAAAGGGAATTCTTCGAGGAGTTCCGAACTTCGACCGACTTGTCGGAAATGCGTAATAAGTTGCGAGATTTGCAACAAGGTTCTATGGATTTAAATACTCTCAAGACGACCTTTATGGCGAAGGCTCGTTTTTGCCCGGAGTATTTGGGGAATGATCATTTGTTGATGCAGGATTTCTATCGAACCTTGAATGATGACTTGAAGAGTAAGATTAGCAGAGTTCAGGCGAAATCATTTGCGGAATTATTCGCCGTGGCTAGAGGTTTCGAGTCGTATACGCGATCAAGATTTGGTGAGCCTTCAAGTGGGAGAAGGGTTGTTTCGTATGGTGCTCCGAGTAAGAGGACTAAGGGTCCAAGTGTGAGCACGGGTGGTACGTGGACGGGTATACCGAATTCTAGTGCATCTAGATGTTATAATTGTGGCATGAGGGGTCACAAGTATTGGGAATGTTCGGTACCAAAGGGTGATGGCATGGTGTGCTTCAATTGCCAAGAAGAAGGACATCGTAAGTCGGAATGTCCCAAGTTAGCGGGGACGGGTGCGGCAAGGAGACGTTAAGGTACGTTTCGTTTTAATAAATATATCATTTGATTATTTATTAAGTGCCGTTTGTGTTTGAATTGTAAAATGCCTTGTGTTGTGCATATTGTTGTTATGGGTGACGTTCCTAATGGAAGTACCCTATGGTGACGTTTGATTAACGGGCGAAGGGCGTAAGACTTGGTGCAACCAGGCATTCCTTAGTATTTGGGAAATGTTTCTACCAAGCCATGGAAATGGGTTTTGGTGTTCGATTGTTAAGCGCGTGTTCGCTCTTGTGTTGAGGTCGATGAACCATGAGGTTCGACGGGTGGGATGAAACCTTTGAGTTCGAGTGTTTTGAATCTCGATGTATGTTGGTAATGGAGTCTACATGACGCGACATTAGGTGCCTCTTTTATACCTACTAGCGTGGTGTTCGACTCCGATTGGGTTGTGGTTACATTGCACTTAGGGTACCGAGGTGAAACCGTTAAGTACATGAGTGACTAGGTGAAGTTGACAAGCTATAGCAATTGGATGATTGCGAGAGTATAGTTTGTGTAATTTGTGGTACACTTTTTGTTCGAAGTGTTTAAGGATGGTTTGAAATCCATCGTGTGCTCAAGATTAGAGCAAGATGTGATGATGGGTCGTGTGAGCCCAATTGTTGGTAAAGTCTACCTTTGGTAGCATTGTACGGTTGTACGAGTTGTGGATATTGGAACGTAGTTCCAAGTGGGGGAGTTACACTCCCTCCCGAGGAAGTGTTAGTGTGAGACTTCGGATGATGCTTTTGGTAGATCCGGAAAATGTTGTCGAGACCTAGTTTTGGTCGATTTGTGGTGGAGTACAATTTCGGATAAATTGTACTTATGGTTTGGATTTGAATTATCACCGAGGTGGTATTGTGGTAAATCTCGTTGAGAGATAATGGATGTGTTTGGCGAGCAAGGTGAAATCCTTTGGGTAAAGGAGGTGTGTGTCGGATTCTCTTCTAAAGAATTATTGTTTTGTGCCTATGTTTGATATAGGTTGTTTTTGCTCGAGTGTGTGAATGGTTAGTGGTATCCGTTAGGATTCACTATGGCGTAGCAGAGCGCGATGTTACGCTACTCGTCGTTCGAGGCCAAAAGGGCGTTGATTGATGAAGCATGACTTTCGGAGTCCGCTGACTTCATCATGGTATTGTTGATTGGTAAAGCATGACCTTCGGAGTCCGCTGACTTCATCATGGGAGTATGCGATTGGTGGAGCATGACCTTCGGGGTCCGCTGACTTCATCATGAGCGAGGTGTTATATCGGTGAAGCATGACTTTCGGAGTCCGCTGACTTCATCCGGTATTGAGATTGGTGAAGCATGACCTTTAGGGTCCGCTGACTTCATCATGGTTGTTGATTGGTGAAGCATGATCTTCGGGTCCGCTGACTTCATCATGGTTGTTGATTGGTGAAGCATGATCTTCGGGTCCGCTGACTTCATCATGGTAGTGGATCGCATGTGGTTTCGGATTCACGATGACGTGTGTGGTTTCGGTCATCTTATTGTGGAAGTGAGTCGCGTGTAGTTCGGATTCACAAATGACTCGTGTGGTTTCGGTCATTGTATTGAGGAGTGGGTCTCATGTAGTTCGGATTCACAAATGACTCGTGTAGTTCGGTCATTCCTCTGGGATAGTGACTCTCGTGTAGTTCGGATTCACTATGGCGTGTGTAGTTCGGCCATTCCCGATTGTTGTTGTGGTGAAGGTAGTGAGTCACGTGTAGTTCGGATTCACTAAGGCGCGTGTGTTTTCGGCCAGCCTTCGTATTGTTGGATGTGTGAGCACCGATGGGAAATTCGAGTACCATCTCTGTGTGCGATTGGATATGCGTTGTCCATGAGTTAGTGTTATATGTCGTTGTACACTAACGGATGTTGTGTGATCTATCGGTTGTTTTATACATCGATGGTGGGGTTGTAAGGACCATGATGTTTGATCTATCAGTTGTTTGATACACCGATGGTGGGGTCGTGAGGACCATGTTGTGGTATGATTAGTGATGCGATAGCCGTGTTTCGCTCACATGTTGTTACGGGTGTGACGATCGTCGATTTTGTACACCTTGGGATCTAGTGTTGCCATGATCGTTTGGGCGCTATCGGTTTTAACCGTTTGTTATGATGTTACGGTAGTTGCGTATTGGTTGTATTGCGCACTACAAGGGATGTTAGTGATTGATGTTATCCGTAAGGATTCGTTTGGATCGGTCCTCATCGTTTTGGATTGTTGACTTTAGGATTGAGACTTGGTTGCTTTTAGCATTGTACTTGGTAATGATACGCTAGAGGGTTGATATCTCGGTTCGAGATTGGTTGAGTTTTCCCCGATATAAGGGATTCAGCATGGTTTAGTGCTCAAATTGTGATTTGATAAATCGCGTGTGACGATTTTAGTTGTTAGAGGTGATTCATTGGGAAGAATTGCTTAGGAAAGTCGGATTGGGACTTATGTTGAGGACCCTTGAGTGTCGTCCGTGCGGTTAAGTGACGAAGATCACGAGGACGTGATCGATTTTAAGTGGGGGAGAGTTGTAGCACCCTATTCCTGTTCCTGACTTTTTAGTTAATCGGGACGCCGTCCAGAAGTATGGGACGCCGTCCAGTTGTCAAAGCTTGGACGCCGTCCAGAATATGGGACGCCGTCCAGTTGGTCTGTCGGGCCAGCTGTGATATTTTAGATTTTAATAAGGGGCAAATTGGTATTTTCACATATGGAACGAGTTAAGGCCACAAGATCAGTTCTAGGAGCCTCATTTGCTCCACTAACACCCACACAAACACTCTCATCTTGTTCTAGTGAGAGAGTAAGAGTTTTAGAGAGAGAGGTTGATTTGGAGAAGAAGGAGTTGGATTCTCGCTAAAGCTCGGGTTCTAAAGTTGTTCATCTCGCTCCTAGCTACGTTGTGGTAGCATTGGTAAGCTCAAACTCCGAATTTCATTTGTTTAGATTTGATATTCAAGTTAGGGTTTTGTGCTAGTCTGTTGAGAAACCCTTTTAGATGATGAAATGGGTTTATGGTGACTATTTATTCTTGTCACTTGGCGGGTTTTGGGTCGGTTGACGATTTGGCCTTGATTAGGGTTTGATTTGGAGTTTAATCACTAGGATTAGTGATTATGGAAGTGTTGGAACCCTTTTGGGTGAGTTTGGTTAACTAATTTTGAAATGGGTCAAAATTAGGGTTTTGGTGTCAAATTGGGTAAGACACGTGTTTAACACTTGTGTTCGGGTTTAATTGGCATATTAGGACCATTGTCACTCGTGTTAGTGATGATTGGTTAATTTGGGCGCGGTTGTACTTGGAAGTGCATTTGGGTCGAATTTGCACTAAGTGTCGAATTGGGGTGGTTTGTTAATCCAATCTAAGTGTGTTGTTTAATTTGTGATAATGGAATAGGTACTTTCCATTGACGAGTTGCGGATTGCTTGGAAGCATTCTTCAAGACTTCAAGGTGAGTGTTAATATCCTATGTGCATATGTATGTGTAGGATGGGTGCGGGTCGGGTGAAGTGATTCTCGGCTATAGAGCTCACTTCACATATAGGTGGATTTGATGGACTTTTGTATGAGTCCAATTGGCACGGTTGTGCGTTTTGGTTGACCACCTTTGGCGAGGTACACGTTTGTGTGTACGTTATCACACGTGGTTGTGATTTGGATGTTATAACCCCAATGGCGAAGGGTTGATATTGTCGTGGTGTGGATAACCCCGACGTGGTGGATTTTATAATCCCGTGACCATGGGTTGAGTTGGAGAAGTGAATCGCGTGTAGTTCGGATTCACGATGACGCGTGTAGTTCGGTCATCTTATCAAAGTGAATCTCGTGTAGTTCGGATTCATGGTGACTCGTGTAGTTCGGTCATCTTATTGAGGTAGTAATCTCGTGTGGTTTCGGACTACTAAGGCTCGTGTAGTTCGGCCAACCTCGATGTTGTGAAGATAGTAATCTCGTGTGGTTTCGGATTACTAAGGCTCGTGTAGTTCGGCCAATCTTCATTGTTGTATTTGGTTCTCGGTTTTGGGTTAAGGGGTTAACCTTGGTCGTTTATATTGTTGTATATATTTATATTGTTGTATTGTCGTGATGTAGGTAACCCTCCGGGTGTAGCTTCTTGGCGTTGTTCACATCGTCGTTGGTGAACTTATTTTTGTTGATGTATCTATAGCTTGTTGCTTAGTGACTACGGCATGCTTAGCTTAGCTTGCCTTATACTTGGATGCTTCGGTATGCGGTATTTGATATTTGTGTGGCGTGTCCATTTTATACATATATATGTATGTAGTATGTTATCACTCACTAAGCGTTAGCTTACCCTCTCGTTATTGACTTTTTTATAGATTGCATGAAGACGGTGGCTCGGGTAAGAGCGGGGACTAGAGGACTTGCATAGTTGGCTTTAGAGACTTGCTTTTGGATTTGATTAAGATTGGGTAGCGTATCCCCAATCCCATGCTCGGTCTATGTTTTGTAAACTAATTGGGTCGAAATGGTCAATGGTAGTAAATTGGGTCGATGTGGGCCCGGTGTCGTAAAACTCGGTTTTTATTATGAAAAACTCTTAGTTTAACTTATCGTAATATATTGTGAAAGTGTTTTCAATTAAAAGTGTCGGGAAACGGGTTTTCCGCTCGCGTGTAAACGTTAACCAAAACAGAATCTGGCACATCATTTGGACGCCGTCCAAAGGGCTTGGACGCCATCCAGTCCTTCAGTGCTGGACGCCGTCCAGAAATCTGGACGCCGTCCAGAAATCTGGACGCCGTCCAGATGAGCAGTTCCAGGAAATTTTTTTATGGCACATTTTCGGATGGTTAACGGGTTGGGTTGTTACAAAAATGGACGTTAAGGGTAGACAACCGAATATTTTAGAAGACCTACCAGAGGATATGATTGAGGAAATCTTGTCTAGAGTCGGTCAGAATTCATCAGTACATTTAGTTATGGCGAAATTAACTTGTCAAACATTTGAAAGACTTTCCAGAAATGCCTTAATTTATAAAAGGCTTTCCTTTGATAGGTGGGGTATATCACATTGGGGAGACTTTAAGTTACGCCGTGTTTTCTTTAAATCATTAAATGCGGGGAACCCAAATGCAATTTTACGCTACGGGTTAAGAACCTATTTTGACTCAACATATCCCAACATAGGATTTCGTGAATTAGAAAGAGCTTCTAACATGCAACATAAAGAAGCATGTTATGCTTACGGGTTAGTGATGTTCGCTTTTTACCAAAGTGAGAAAAAGAACATCGGATTGCAGCTTTTAAATAAAACTTTCCCACAAGTGACGGATTTAGTAGTTGGGGTGAGAAACAAGGTTTTTAGATTATTACGGGGCTGTTGGACATTACGAAACCCTCGTCCTTTTGATGACATTACAACATGCTGCCTAGCCAATGGTCATAACGGTTATTTTCCACAAGACCAAGGATGGGAAGTCGTCTTAGTAAAACCAGAATGCATGACTTGTTTCTGGACTTATGAATTACGTGTCTTTATTTCCTTTGCTGAACAACTTGCGTATTAACTAGATTTATCTTCAAAACTGTCATGTATCATAGTGTACTATATTTCATGTTATATGTAATATAGCGAAGTTGTAAGTTTGAAGAATATTTGTATGTGATATATTATTATAATCAGTTTTTCATATGGAATTGTAGTAGTTGAATTTTTATATTAGCTATTAAGTATGAACTTAACGGGTAGGTAGTACCCGAATTTAAACTTATAAAACGCTAATATGAAGAAAAAGCTTTTATAAATGAGTTCATATTACGCTACGAGATACTATTGACTACTCTTAATATTATGTATGATTAAATTGTTTCATTTAACTATTTTGAAGGAAATGACACCGACTACTCGACACACCTTGAATATGAGCGAAGTGGAATTTCGTGCCTTTCTTGCTTCAAACATAGCCACAGTACAGGCCGCGCTACATACCAACAATAACTCTGAATCTAGCAATACAACTAACGGCGCAAGAAATCGTTTAGGATGCTCCTAAAAGGAATTCACTGCCTGCAAACCTTCAGAATTTGATGGGACCGAAGGACCAATCGAATTGAAACGGTGGACCGAGAAAGTTAAATCGGTGTTTGCCATAAGTAAGTGTGCTGAAGGAGACAAAGTGAAGTACGCTACGCATACCTTCACAGGTATTGCGTTAACATGGTGGAATACCTATCTAGAGCAAGTGGGACAAGATGCTGCTTACGCGCTACCGTGGTCAGCATTCAAGCACTTGATAAACGAGAAGTACCGTCCCAGAACCGAGGTCAATAAGCTCAAGTCAGAACTTAGAGGGTTACGAACACAGGGATTCGATATTACTTCGTACGAAAGACGATTCACAGAATTGTGCCTATTGTGTCTGAGAGCGTTCGAAGATGAGGAAGAGAAGATCGACGCGTTTGTGAAAGGGTTATCGGAGAGAATCCAAGAAGATATAAGTTCACACGAGCCTGCCTCCATATAAAAGGCATGTAGAATGGCTCACAAGCTAGTGAACCAGATTGAGGGAAGTATTAAAGAACAGGCAGCCGAAGAGGCCAACGTGAAGCAAGTCAAAAGAAAGTGGGAGGAAAACGGTGATAAGAGTCACCAAAACAACAACAACTATCCCAACAATCGCAACATCAATCGCAACTACAACAAACGGCACAACAACAACAACTACAACAATCATCCCAACAACAATAACAGTCGCAACAACAACAAAAATCAGAAGCAGCTATGCCAAAGGTGTGAAAAGTATCGCTCGAGGTTCTGCACCAAATTTTGCAACAAGTGTAAAAGAAATGGTCATAGCGCGGTGAAGTGTGAGGTCTACGGACCAGGGGTTAACAGAACGAAAGGAACAAATGGTGTCGGAACGAGTAATGGCGGAGCAAGTAGTGTCGGAGCAAGTTATGCCAATGTAGTTTGTTATAAATGTGGAAAACTGGGCCACATTATTAGAAATTGCCCGAACCAGGGTAATACTAATGGGCAGGGCCGTGGAAGAGTTTTCAATATTAATGCGGCAGAAGTACAGGAAGACCCGGAGCTTGTTACGGGTACGTTTATTATTGACAATAAATCTGCTTACGTTTTATTTGATTCGGGTGCGGATAGAAGCTATATGAGTAGAGATTTTTGTGCTAAATTAAGTTGTCCATTGACGCCGTTGGATAGTAAATTTTTACTCGAATTAACAAACGGTAAATTAATTTCAGCAGATTATATATGCCGGGATCGAGAAATTAACTGGGTAGCGAAATATTTAAGATTGATTTGATACCAGTAGAGTTAGGGAGTTTTGATGTAATAGTTGGCATGGACTGGCTGAAGGAGATGAAAGCAGAGATTGTATGTTACAAAAATGAAATTCGCATTGTACGAGAAGAAGGAGAACCCTTAATGGTGTACGGAGAAAAGGGCAACACGAAGCTACATCTTATTAGTAATTTGAAGTCACAAAAACTAATAAGAAAAGGTTGCTATGCTATTCTAGCACACATCGAGAAAGTACAAACTGAAGAAAAGAGCATCAATGATGTTCCTGTCGCAAAAGAATTTCCCGATGTATTTTCGAAAGAATTACCGGGACTACCTCCACATCGATCTGTTAAATTTCAAATAGATCTTGTACCAGGAGCTGCACCAATAGCTCGTGCTCCTTACAGACTCGCACCCAGCGAGATGAAAGAACTGCAAAGCCAACTGCAAGAACTATTAGAACGTGGTTTCATTCGACCAAGCACATCACCATGGGGAGCTCCTGTTTTGTTTGTCAAGAAGAAGGATGGTACATTTAGGTTGTGTATTGACTACAGAGAGTTGAATAAACTTACCATCAAAAATTGTTATCCACTGCCGAGAATTGACGACTTATTTGATCAACTACAAGGCTTGTCGGTTTATTCAAAAATCGATTTACGTTCTGGATATCATCAAATGCGAGTAAAGGCGGATGATATTCCAAAAACTGCTTTTAGGACGCGTTATGGTCATTACGAGTTTATGGTTATGCCGTTTGGATTGACAAACGCACCAGCTGTGTTCATGGACCTTATGAACCGAGTGTGTGGGCCATATCTTGATAAGTTTGTCATTGTTTTCATCGATGACATACTTATTTACTCAAAGAATGATCAAGAGCACGAAAAACATTTGAGAAAAGTGCTAGAAGTATTGAGGAAAGAAAAATTGTACGTTAAGTTTTCAAAGTGTGCATTTTAGTTAGAAGAAGTTCAATTCCTCGGTCACATAGTGAACAAAGAAGGTATCCAGGTGGACCCGGCAAAGATCGAAACCGTTGAAAAGTGGGAAACCCCAAAAACTCTGAAGCATATACGTCAATTTTTAGGATTGGCTGGTTACTACAGAAGATTCATCCAAGATTTCTCCAAAATAGCAAAACCCTTGACTGCATTAACGCATAAAGGGAAGAAATTTGAATAGAAGGATGAACAAGAGAAGGCGTTTCAGTTATTGAAAAAAAAGCTAACTACAGCACCTATATTGTCATTGCCTGAAGGGAATGATGATTTTGTGATTTATTGTGACGCATCAAAGCAAGGTCTCGGTTGTGTATTAATGCAACGAACGAAGGTGATTGCTTATGCGTCTAGATAATTGAAGATTCACGAGCAAAATTATACAACTCACGATTTGGAATTGGGTGCTGTTGTTTTTGCATTAAAGACTTGGAGGCATTATTTATATGGGGTCAAAAGTATTATATATACTGACTGTAACAGACTGAAACCCGGGCTAGTTGTAAGTAGACTATTTTTGCCTTAGGGTTTGTGCTTAGTCTTAAGTGCTTTTTATTTTAATTATTTTATTAGTGTTTTATTATAATTGTGTTGTGACCAGTTTGTGACAAGGGTCCCAGAACAGGTTTGTTTATTTTATTTGGACCTCGTTTGGGTTACCTAATCTTGTGCGAAAGATATCAGATAACTGGTAAATACCCGTGTGTTGTGTGTTGGGGAAAATAGCAGCCTTAAGTGACTAGTGTACTGCCTTCTTCTTTCCATTTCTAGAATTTTCCCACACACACCCGTACCTTCACCCCTCCCACCTAACCAAACCCTAATTCTCCATTGTTGATCTTGAGCTCGAATTGGTCTTGAAATCACGATCTTTACACTCTACTGATTCTTTTAAGGTATGAATCATGAGCTTTCATGATCATTTTAGTGTTAAAATGGTGTTTTTAAGTGTATTTGTTCAAAAGCTTGATTTTGTGTCAAAATCCATGGATATGATGTTGTTATGGTCAAAACTTTGTGGGTTTATAGTCTATAACATGTAGTAATTGAGTTGTGGTAAGTTTTGGTGTCGAAAACGAGCTCTAGATCGAGTTTTGGTGAATTTAGCTTGATGTCCGTAGGTTGTGTTCAGAATCTGCAGATGATGAACACAGTCGGTCGACAGTCGACCGACTGGCGAGTGAACCGACCGACTGAGTTCGACTTTCGGCCGATTGTGGTGATACCAATTAAGTCGACCGAATGGGAAAGTCAGTCGACCGGTTGTGTCAACAGTCGACCGACTGTCTACGTTAGTCGACCGACTGAGGAGACAGTCGACCGACTGTGTGTCCAGGGCAGAATGTTTTATCAAAGTGCCTTTTTCTAGCTGTTATGCTGCCCGTTTGTATTTTGGTGTACATGATGTAAATTTTGAAAGTGCATAAGTGTTAAGCATGAAAATTTTAGCGGACGCATTTTTTTATTAATTTGCTATAATTCGCTGTCAGTGTGTCTAATCTTGATGGGAACACTATTCTAACTTGGTTTTTGCTGTTCTCAGGAGATAAGGACAAGGAGGAAGCTCAGAAATAATAACTGAGCAGTTGTTGGTAATTGGTGAGTGGGTCTATCTACGGATAGAGTTTAAGTAGCATATCATGCTACTGTGGTTGACTCTTTTACCATGCATAGTGTAGGAATTGTTATGATAGAATAATATAGTTTGCCTGATGTTGTATGTGAATTATGTGTACACTGTGTGAATGGCACCAGTCGGGCCTAGGGAGACTGGGGACTCGAGACCGTGCCTAGGAGAGGTTAGAGTCCGTATGAGGTCAACCGTGCCTAGGGGAGGTTGGGTCCATAGGCTACTGATTGTGGAGCATAGTGTGAACGATGCATCCCCTGCATCTAGATAACAATACTGTGAATTGAGTAGCAGGGACTATCGGTAGACTCAGGCCCGATCAGCTGAGAGTCGTGTGCTTGTACAAGTCGCCGATCCTCGTATTGTCTTATTGTATGCTAGTTGGTGGTTAGCATATATTGTTGTTCGTATATAGCTTGTATGTATCTTAAGCTATATCTGTTAGATAGATTCCATTCACTTAGCGGTGCGCTAATCCCCCACATATTCTCCCCTTGCAGGTTTAGGTACTGCTAGTCGGGATGGGTGCTGTTGCAGAAGACATGTTTGACAACCCAACTCTGATGTGGACTTTTGTATAAATAATGTTTTGTAATAACGTAACACCGTTGTGTAAACTTAAACATAATTACACGGATTAATGTAATGACGTGACATATATAGTGTTTGTAAATAAAGTCTTCCACTGTGTGTTTAAAAAAAATGGCCGGTGTTACAAGTTGGTATCAGAGCGTGGTTTGGCAACAAATACGTGCGCGTACTTTGTTCCCAAACCCTGAGGCGAGTCAAACATGTCTGTGGGAGTGGGAGCTAAGTGAAAATAGGATATACGTGTGTTAGTTGTGATTGAACTAACTGTTATCCACTAAGCTTTTGTGTGAGCTGTTTTGTAGCACAGGTATGGCTGATAGAAACGCAACTGGCCCATCCAACCCCGGAACATTCAGAGTACCCGAAGAGGGTGTTGAGTCTGATGATGATCAGAGTAGTTACATCCTCCAGTTAGAAAGCAAGCTAAAAGAGGCTGAAGATAAAATTAATGAGCTTGAATTAGCGAGGCATTCTGGAAATGACGATACACCACCTGGATTCCCAACCGCGCAATCCCAAACGATACCTAATGTGCACCAGAACCAGTTTCAGAATTAAATACCTAACCAATACTATATGCCACCGCAAAACACTTTTACTTACCAAAATCCCATGATGATGAACCCGTACCAAATGCAAATGTTTCAACAACCTTACATGCAACCACCCAAAAAGTGTACTTATAAGAACTTCCGTGATTGCAAACCCTCTGAGTTCTCTGGAAGTACTGATCCGACTGTAACTCTCAATTGGTTGCGAGAAATTGAAAGGGTATTTGAAGTGTGCCAGTGTGAACCCTAGCTGAAAGTAACATATGCTAGTTGAATGTTGAAAGGTAGGGCTATGATTTGGTGGGATTATTTGATTTCCAGTATACCAAAAGAGCAAGTGAGTATGATCACGTGGGAGCATTTTCATGGGAAGGTGTGTGAACAGTATTGTAATCCATTTGATATGAACCGAATCAAGACTGAATTTCTTGAAATGAAGATGACACCTCAAATGACGATCGATGAGGTAGTAGAGAAGTATATGGATAAACTGAGGTTTGTACAACAGTGGGTGCCAGACGAAGCGTCTCGTATACAACATTTTGTTAATATCATTTTGCCAGAGTACCGAACTTTTGTTAGAACAGCTACATCGTTGTCTCAAGCTGTTGTGATGGCTAAGATGGTGGAAAGTGATGTTCAGGCCGCTAGAAACAGAATGTTTGGTAATGTGCTACAACAAAGTGGGCAAGTATCTGGTCAATCAGGATCTAAATCCAAGAAGTCTAGTGGGTTTAAATCGAAGGGTAAAAGTGGTCAGAGTAGTTCTGGGTCTGGATCAGGTAAAGGGAATTGGTGTCACACGTGTTGATCTTCTCACAGTGGTCAGTGTTCTGAGGCTACAAGAAGATGCTTAAAGTGTGGTGTTGTTGGGCATGAGTCTTCAGCATGTCTGTATCCAAATAGTGTGTGTTGGAGTTGTCACAAACCAGGGCATCGTGCGGTTAGTTGTCCTTCGAAGAGTGGTAGTTCCGGGGTAGGGTCAGGGGTGCGTTCGGCATCAGCCGGAGGGTCAACTGCCTCGAGTGGGCAGAAGAGGAAGAACCCTCCAACAGTAGAGGCTAGAGCTTTTCAGATGTCAGTTGAGAATGCCGTGGCAACCGACGAAGTGATCACCGGTATGTTTCTAATCAACTCAATACCTGCTCGCGTATTGTTTGATTGTGGTGCTAATAGGTGTTTTATGTCCCTAGATTTCTGTGCTAAGTTGAATTTACCAGCTACTGTGTTACCCAAGCCGATTAGTGTAGAAGTAGCCGATGGTAAGATCACACCCGTCACAACATATGTGTCTGGGGTTTGTATAGAGATCGAAGGGAAGTCTTTCCCGGTGACTTGTTTAGTGTTACCTATTCCTAGCTTTGATGTAGTATTAGGAATGGATTGGCTGAGCTCGCTTTGGGCTAATATTAAGTGTGATAGGAAAATGATTACCTTCTGTTCGACCGATGGAACCCGTGTTGTGGCTCGGGGGGAGCGGGGCGGGTATAATTTTCCGTTGATAACCATGATGAAAGCGAAAAAGTCGATGGCAAAGGGTTGTGATTCGTTTCTTGCGTATGTGATTGATGCGAAGAAAGAAAAGAGAACAGTGGCCGATATTCCAGTAGTATCAGAATTTCCCAAAGTGTTCCCAGATGAGTTACCAGGTCTGCCGCCGGTAAAGGAAGTCGAATATAAGATTGAGTTGGTTCCTGGAACAACTCCAGTTACAAAAGCTCCATACCGATTAGCACCGTCTGAAATCTGTGAAATGATGTCACAGATTCAAGAGTTATTAGATCGTGGGTTTATCCGACCGAGTTCTTCACCGTGGGGTGCTCTGGTGTTGTTTGTTAAAAATAAAGATGGGTCAATGCGTATGTGTATTGATTATCGTGAATTAAACAAAAGAACAGTGAAAAATAAGTATCCGTTACCTCGAATAGACGATTTGTTCGATCAGTTACAGGGTGCTTCATTCTTTTCTAAGATAGATTTATGATCCGGGTATCATCAGGTCCGTGTTGCTGAATCAGATATACCGAAAACAACATTCAGAACTAGGTATGGTCATTATGAATTTCTTGTCATGCCGTTTGGGTTGACAAATGTGCCAGCAGTCTTCATGGATTTAATGAATAGAGTGTGTCGTCCGTTCTTAGATAAGTTTGTGATTGTGTTCATAGACAATATACTAGTGTATTCAAAGACAGAGAGTGAACATTCTGAACACCTGAGACAGGTTTTGAATTTGCTGAAACATGAGCAGCTATTTGCAAAATTTTCAAAATGTGAATTTTGGTTACGTGAAGTGCAGTTTTTGGGTCATGTGATTTGTGCTGAAGGTATAAAGGTTGATCCGATAAAGATAGAAGCGGTAATGAATTGGAATTCTCCGAAGACTCCGACTGAGATTAAGAGTTTTATGGGGTTAGCTGGTTATTATCGCAGGTTTATCAAAGATTTTTCTAAAATAGTGCGTCCATTGACTAAGTTGACTCGTAAAGATGTAGCCTTTCGATGGACTGATGAACAGAAAAAGGCTTTTCAGATTTTAAAACATCTACTGTGTCAGGCACCAGTGTTAGCTTTACCAGAAGGTTCAGACGACTTCGTGGTATACTGTGATGCATCATATGCTGGGCTGGGTTGTGTATTAATGCAAAGAGATAAAGTAATCGCCTACGACTCGCGACAGTTGAAAGTTCATGAGAAGAATTATCCAGTGCATGATCTTGAAATGGCTGCAGTAGTGTTTGCTTTGAAACTTTGGAGACACTATTTGTATGGAACCCATTGTGTTATTTGTACAGATCACAAGAGTTTGCAGTATATCTTCTCACAGAAAGAATTGAATATGCGTCAGAGACGATGGCAAGAGTTGATCAAAGATTATGATTGTGAAATTAAATACCATCCGGGTAAGGCAAATGTGGTTGCAGATGCGCTAAGTCGTAAAAAGTCAAGTGAAAATGTGAAATTCCTTCGGTTGAATATAACTTCAGATTTGATTAACAGCTTAAGATCCGTTCAGGCCTGTGCTTTGGAGGACGAACATATTAAATCTGAACAAATGACCAAACGAAAAGTGGACTTAATTGATGACTCACGAGGACTAAAGACCTTAAACAATCGTGTTTGGGTGCCTAAGCTTGGAGATTTGAGGGACTTAATCCTGACAGAAGCTCACAAATCCAGATTAACAGTACATCCGGGTAGTAATAAAATGTATCATGACATGAAAACAGTGTATTGGTGGCCAACAATTAAATCAGATATCGCCCGTTTTGTCGAAAAGTGTCATATTTGTGCTTAAGTGAAGGCAGAACATTAGAAACCTTATGGTTCGCTACGTCAGTTACAGATTTTAGAGTGGAAATGGGAACATATAACGATGGATTTTGTGACCAAACTACAAGAACTCAGAAACGACACGATATGATTTGGGTAATAGTGGATCATCTAACTAAAAGTGCTCATTTTCTTGCTACTCGTGAAACTGCTTCGTTAAGTGAGTTAGCAGAATTGTATGTTAAAGAAATAGTTAGTCGACATGGCGTGCCGTTATCGATCGTTTCAGACAGAGATTCTAGATTTGTGTCGAATTTTTTGAACAGTCTTCAACAGAATCTGGGTACACGTGTGAATTTAAGTACAGCTTATCATCCTCAGACAGACGGTCAGAGTGAAAGAACAATACAAACTTTAGAGTATATGTTAAGGGCTTGTGTATTAGAATACGGAGGTTCTTGGGATACGCATTTGCCGTTGGTCGAATTTGCGTATAATAATTCATATCATTCTAGTATAGGGATGCCGCCCTATGAAATGTTGTACGGTCGTCGTTGCAGAACTCTAACTTGTTGGTTAGAAGCCGAGGAGAAACAGTTTGCAGGTCCCGAAATTGTTCAAATGACAGCCAAAAAAGTTGCAATCGCGCGAGAAAAGTTGAAAGCCGCTAGAGATAGGCAGAAAATGTATGCTGATACGCGTAGACGTCCGGTAACCTTTAGTGTGGGTGAAAGAGTGTATTTAAAAGTTTCGCCATGGAAAGGGGTTATTAGATTCGGTAAACGTGGTAAGTTAGCACCAAGATTTATTGGTCCATTTCCGATCAGTGAAGTGTTGAATGATCAGACTGTGGTGTTAGATCTTCCGCCAGAGTTAGCCGGTATTCATAATACATTTAACGTGTGTTATCTTCGTAAGTGTAAAGTCGATGATGAAACGCAACTCCTTCCTTTAGAAGATTTAAGAGTCGATTTGAATAAGAAATTGGTGGAAGAGCCGGTCCGTGTAGTTGACCGAAAGGTGACTAAGTTGAGAAATAAAGAGATACCGATGGTGTTGATCGAGTGGAAACACAGTTTGGGTTCTAATCTTACGTGGGAAACGGAAGAGTTGATGAGAAACCGCTACCCTCATTTATTTGACCAAGACCAGATTCCGAGGACGGAATCTCCTTAAGGGGGGTGGATTTGTAACAGACTGAAACCCGGGCTAGTTGTAAGTAGACTATTTTTGCCCTTAGGGTTTGTGCTTAGTCTTAAGTGCTTTTTATTTTAATTATTTTATTAGTGTTTTATTATAATTGTGTTGTGACCAGTTTGTGACAAGGGTCCCAGAACAGGTTTGTTTATTTTATTTGGACCTCGTTTGGGTTGCCTAATCTTGTGCGAAAGATATCGGATAACTGGTAAATACCCGTGTGTTGTGAGGTGGGGAAAATAGCAGCCTTAAGTGACTAGTGTACTGCCTTCTTCTTTCCATTTCTAGAATTTTCCCACACACACCCGTACCTTCATCCCTCCCACCTAACCAAACCCTAATTCTCCATTGTTGATCTTGAGCTCGAATTAGTCTTGAAATCACGATCTTTACACTCTACTGATTCTTTTAAGGTATGAATCATGAGCTTTCATGATCATTTTAGTGTTAAAATGGTGTTTTTAAGTGTATTTGTTCAAAAGCTTGATTTTGTGTCAAAATCCATGGATTTGATGTTGTTATGGTCAAAACTTTATGGGTTTATAGTCTATAACATGTATTAATTGAGTTGTGGTAAGTTTTGATGTCGAAAACGAGCTCTAGATCGAGTTTTGGTGAATTTAGCTTGATGTCCGTAGGTTGTGTTCAGAATCTGCAGATGATGAACACAGTCGGCCAACTGTCGGTCGACAGTCGACCGACTGGCGAGTGAACCGACCGACTGAGTTCGACTTTCGGCCGATTGTGGTGATACCAATTAAGTCGACTGAATGGGAAAGTCAGTCGACCGGTTGTGTCAACAGTCGACCGACTGTCTACGTTAGTCGACCGACTGAGGAGACAGTCGACCGACTGTGTGTCCAGGGCAGAATGTTTTATCAAAGTGTCTTTTTCTAGCTGTTATGCTGCCCGTTTGTATTTTGGTGTACAGGATGTAAATTTTGAAAGTGCACAAGTGTTAAGCATGAAAATTTTAGCGGACGCATTTTTTTACTAATTTGCTATAATTCGCTGTCAGTGTGTCTAATCTTGATGGGAACACTATTCTAACTTGGTTTTTGCTGTTCTCAGGAGATAAGGACAAGGAGGAAGCTCGGAAATAATAACTGAGCAGTTGTTGGTAATTGGTGAGTGGGTCTATCTACGGATAGAGTTTAAGTAGCATATCATGCTACTGTGGTTGACTCTTTTACCATGCATAGTATAGGAATTGTTATGATAGAATAATATAGTTTGCCTGATGTTGTATGTGAATTATGCGTACACTGTGTGAATGGCACCAGTCGGGCCTAGGGAGACTGGGGACTCGAGACCGTACCTAGAGGTTAGAGTTCGTATGAGGTCAACCGTGCCTAGGGGAGGTTGGGTCCATAGGCTACTGATTGTGGAGTATAGTGTGAATGATGCATCCCCTGCATCTGGATAACTATACTGTGAATTTAGTAGCAGGGACTATCGGTAGACTCAGGCCCGATCAGCTGAGAGTCGTGTGCTCGTACAAGCCGCCGATCCTCGTATTGTCTTATTGTATGCTAGTTGGTGGTTAGCATGTATTGTTGTTCGTATATAGCTTGTGTGTAGCTTAAGCTATATCTGTTAGATAGATTCCATTCACTTAGCGGTGCGCTAATCCCCCACATATTCTCCCCTTGCAGGTTTAGGTACTGCTAGTCGGGATGGGTGCTGTTGCAGAAGACATGTTTGACAACCCAACTCTGATGTGGACTTTTGTATAAATAATGTTTTGTAATAACGTAACACCGTTGTGTAAACTTAAACGTAATTACACAGATTAATGTAATGACGTGACATATATAGTGTTTGTAAATAAAGTCTTCCACTGTGTGTTTAAAAAAAATGGCCGGTGTTACACTGACAACAAAAGTCTCCAACATATATTTAATCAGAAGCAACTGAATATGAGCCAACGCAGGTGGATTGAACTGTTGAATGATTATGATTTTGAGATTCGATACCACCCGGGGAAGGCGAATGTGGTAGCCGAAGCTTTGAGTAGAAAGGACAGAGAACCTATACGGGTAAAAGCTATGAATATAATTATTCGTACTAACCTTACTACTTAAATAAAAGAGGCGCAACAGGGGGTTGTAAAATAAGGAAAGTTGAAGAATGAGATACCCAAAGGATTAGAGAAACATCTTAATATTCGGAAAGACGGAACCCGATATAGGGCTGATAGAATTTGGGTACCAAGGTTTGGAGATGTGAGAGAAATGGTACTTAAAGAATCACATAAAACCAGATATTCAATACATCCCGGATCGGGGAAGACGTATAAAGATCTCAAGAAACACTTTTGGTGGCCGGGTATGAAAGTCGATATTGCTAAATATGTAGGAGAATATTTGACGTGTTCTAAGGTCAAAGCTGAACATCAGAAACCATCAGGTCTACTACAACAACCTGAAATCCCGGAATGGAAATGGGAAAACATTACCATGGATTTGATTACTAAATTGCCAAGGACTACAAGTGGTTATGATACTATTTGGGTAATAGTTGATCGTCTCACCAAGTCAGCACACTTCCTGCCAATGAGAGAAGATGACAAAATGGAGAAGTTGGCGCAATTGTATTTGAAGGAGGTTGTCTCCAGACATGGAATACCCGTCTCTATTATCTCCGATAGGGATGGTAGATTTGTTTCAAGATTCTGGCAGACGTTGTAACAAGCATTGGGGACTCGTCTAGACATGAGTACTGCCTATCATCCACAAACTGATGGGCAGAGCGAAAGGACGATACAAACGCTTGAAGACATGCTACGAGCATGTGTTATTGATTTCGGAAACAGTTGGGATCGACACCTACCGTTAGCAGAATTTTCCTACAACAACAGTTATCATTCTAGTATTGAGATGGCGTCGTTTGAGGTACTTTATGGTAGAAAGTGCAGGTCTCTGATTTGTTGGAATGAAGTGGGGGATAGACAGATTACGGGTCCGGAGATAATACAAGAAACTACCGAGAAAATCATCCAAATTCAACAACGATTGAAAACCGCCCAGAGTCGACAAAAGAGCTACGCGGACAGTAAAAGAAAAGATATAGAGTTTGAAATTGGAGAAATGGTCATGCTTAAGGTTTCACCTTGGAAAGGCGTTGTTCGATTTGGTAAACGGGGGAAACTAAATCCAAGGTACATTGGATCATTCAAGATTATAGATCGTGTCGGACTAGTAGCTTACCAACTGGAGCTACCTCAACAACTCACGGCTGTACATAACACTTTCCACGTCTCGAATTTGAAGAAATGTTTTGCTAAAGAAGATCTCACTATTCCGTTGGATGAAATCCAAATCAATGAAAAACTTCAATTCATTGAAGAACCCGTCGAAATAATGGATCGTGAGGTTAAGAGACTTAAGCAAAACAAGATACCGATTGTTAAGGTTCGATGGAATGCTCGTAGAGGACCCGAGTTCACCTGGGAGCATGAAGATCAGATGAAAAAGAAATACCGGCATCTATTTCCAGAAGATTCGTCAACACCTTCAACAGCTTAAAATTTCGGGACGAAATTTATTTAACGGGTAGGTACTGTAGTGACCCAAACTATTCCATGTTTATATATATTAATTGAGATTGATATTTACATGACTAAATTTTTCCAACGTGTTAAGCAATCAAACTTGTTAAGACTTGATTAAATGAAATAAGTTTCATATTGACAATTGATCACCCAAGTTGACCGGCGATTCACAAACGTTACAAAATTGTAAAAACTACATGTTGTGGTATATATAGACATATATATATGGTTGACATAATATTATGATGAGTAAGTATCTCACTAAGTATATTAACAATGTGTGATATACATAAGAAATGAGATTACTAAGTTAAGAAACTCGAAATGATATATATAACGATTATCGTTATGATAACGTCTACTAAATACATATGTATCATATTAAGATATTGATACATTATATTTAACATGATAAAATGATATTTAAATATATCATTAAGTGTGTTAACAATGAACTACATATATAAAAACAAGACTACTAACTCAAGAATTACGAAACGAGACTTATATGTAACGATTATCGTTGTAACGATATTTTAATGTATATATCATATTAAGAGATATTCATACATCATAATATAATGATAATATAATAATTTAACATCTCATTTGATATGATAAACATTGGGTTAACAACATTAATTGAGATCGTTAACTTAAAGGTTTCAAAACAACACTTACATGTAACGACTAACGAAGACTTAACGACTCCATTAGAATGTATATACATGTTGTGTTTTGATATGTATTCTTACACTTTTGAAAGACTTCAAGACACATATCAAAGTAGTTCTACTTAACAAAAATGCTTACAATTACATCCTCGTTCAGTTTCATCAACAATTCTACTCGTATGCACCCGTATTCGTACTCGTACAATACACAGCTTTTAGATGTATGTACTATTGGTATATACACTCCAATGATCAGCTCTTAGCAGCCCATGTGAGTCACCTAACACATGTGGGAACCATCATTTGGCAACTAGCTTGAAATATCTCATAAAATTACAAAAATATTAGTAATCATTCATGACTTATTTACATGAAAATAAAATTACATATCCTTTATATCAAATCCATATACCAACGACCAAAAACACCTACAAACACTTTCATTCTTCAATTTTCTTTATCTAATTGATCTCTCTCAAGTTCCATCTTCAAGTTCTAAGTGTTCTTCATAAATTCCATAAGTATAGTTTCATAAAAATCAAGAATACTTCCAAGTTTGCAAGTCTACTTCCAAGCTTTCTAATCCATTCCAAGTAATCATCTAAGATCAAGGAACCTTTGTTATTTATAGTAGGTTATCTTTCAAATTCAAGGTAATATTCATATTCAAACTTTGATTCAATTTCTACAACTATAACAATCTTATTTCGAGTGAAAATCATACTTGAACTGTTTTCGTGTCATGATTCTGCTTCAAGAACTTTCAAGCCATCCAAGGATCCTTTGAAGCTAGATCTATTTTTCTAATTTCCAGTAGTTTTATCCAGAAAACTTGAGGTAGTAATGATGTTCATAACATCATTCGATTCATACATATAAAGCTATCTTATTCGAAGGTTTAAACTTATAATCACTAGAACATAGTTTAGTTAATTCTAAACTTGTTCGCAAACAAAAGTTAATCCTTCTAACTTGATTTTTAAAATCAACTAAACACATGTTCTATATCTATATGACATGCTAACTTAATGATTTAAAACCTGGAAACACGATGAACACCATAAAATCGGATATACGCCGTCGTAGTGAAACCGGGGGCTGTTTTGGTTTGGATAATTAAAAACTATGATAAACTTTGATTTAAAAGTTGTTCTTCTGGGAAAATGATTTTTCATATTAACATGAAACTATATCCAAAAATCTTGGTTAAACTCAAAGTGAAAGTATGTTTTTCAAAATGGTCATCAAGATGTCGTTCTTTCGACGGAAATGACTACCTCTTTAGTAATTGACATGTAAATTAAATTTCTGACTATAAACCTATACTTTTTCTGTTTGGATTCTTAAATTAGGGTTCAATATGAAACCATATCAATTTGATTCACTCAAAACGGATTTAAAATGAAGAAGTTATGGGTAAAACAAGATTGGATATTTTTGATCATTTTAGCTACGGGAAATGTTTAACAAATCTATACAAATCATATCCTAGCTAACTTATATTGTATTATACATGTATTCTAATATATTATGTAATCTTGGGATACCATAAACACGTATGCAAATGTTTTGACATATCATATCGACCCATGTATATATATTATTTGGAACAACCATAGACACTCTATATGCAGTAATGTTGGAGTTAGCTATACAGGGTTGAGGTTGATTCCAAAAATATATATACTTTGAGTTGTGATCTAGCCTGAGACGTGTATACACTGGGTCGTGGATTGATTCAAGATAATATATATCGATTTATTTCTGTACATCTAACTGTGGACAACTAGTTGTAGGTTACTAACGAGGACAGCTGACTTAATACACTCAAATCTTTAAAACATAATAAAAATGGTTGTAATTATATTTTGATCATACTTTGATATATATGTACATATTTGTATAGGTTCGTGAATCGATCTGTGGCCAAGTCTTATTTTCGAGGAAGGAAATATCTGTGAAAGTGAGTTATAGTCCCACTTTTAAAATCTAATATTTTTGAGATGAGAATACATGCAGGTTTTATAAATGATTTACAAAATAGACAAAAGTACGTGAAACTACATTCTATGGTTGAATTATCGAAATCGAATATGCCCCTTTTTATTAAGTCTGGTAATCTAAGAATTAGGGAACAGACACCCTAATTGACGCGAATCCTAAAGATAGATCTATTGGGCCTAACAAACCCCATCCAAAGTACCGGATGCTTTAGTACTTCGAAATTTATATCATATCCGAAGGGTGTCCCGGAATGATGGGGATATTCTTATATATGCATCTTGTTAATGTCGGTTACCAGGTGTTCACCATATGAATGATTTTTATCTCTATGTATGGGATGTGTATTGAAATATGAAATCTTGTGGTCTATTGTTACGAGTTGATATATATAGGTTAAACCTATAACTCACCAACATTTTTGTTGACGTTTAAAGCATGTTTATTCTCAGGTGAATACTAAGAGCTTCCGCTGTTGCATACTAAAATAAGGACAAGATTTGGAGTCCATGTTTGTATGATATTGTGTAAAAACTGCATTCAAGAAACATATGTCGATGTAATATATTTCTATTGTAAATCATTATGTAATGGTCGTGTGTAAACAGTATATTTTAGATTATCATTATTTGATATTCTACGTAATGTTTTTAAAACCTTTATTGATAAAATAAAGGTTATGGTTGTTTTAAAAATGAATGCAGTCTTTGAAAAACGTCTCATATAGAGGTCAAAACCTCGCAACAAAATCAATTAATATGGAACGTTTATAATCAATATGAACGGAACATTTCAGATATTATTTTGTTTGTGATAATATGTATACATATTTCAGTTTCGTATATATTTTACCTACAATTAGATACTATGAAAATTTATCAAATTTTAGCTTCTAAAATCAGTGAATGTAATTATTGCAGGTTCACAGTTTTGGGGTTTAAACGGGTTGGTTTTAGGCCAAAGTAGAAGTAGACTATTTATTTTGACCGTATGTCCTTTTTGTCTTCTGTATTCGACCTTTCTATATATATTTTTGTTTCTATTTGAAGAAAAGATGTAGATGATTATTGGAATAAGTTGTCTTGTACGAAATTTGATCAAGCAATCAAGTTTCTCACGACTAACGAATTTAAATACTTCAACTTTTTGTTTCTATCCCCTCATCCTAATTCCATTATGTTGCACTCGGGCCGTCTAGTCAATTGTATGGGCCTTGTTCATTAATTACATAGTAGTCCTTTTGGTCCCTTTTTATTCGATGGGACATTCTTTTTTTGTTTGTTAGATTAACAAATTATTAAAGCCACTCCAAATAACATTATTAATGTAATGAAGAAAATAGTATATATTGACTTTAGAACAACTATGTTAAAACAACTAAATAGCACATCATGTAGTTGATAAATAAAGCTTCACTATAATAATGGAGGTGGTACATCCACCCCTCCTTTTGATTCATCCACCAAAGTTTCATGTTATGTTTCAAATATACCCTTATATTATTTATTTTTTAATATTTAATAAAAAATAAAGAGAACAAGCATTAATAAACATTAACATTTATATTAAAGTTTAGTGGTAACTTAAATTTCAATTACATATGGGCTCCTTTACTCTCTTGAAAGCGCTTTTTAAATATTCGGCCCTTTCAAATCTTCGACTGAACTACAAGCTTACACAATAATTTCAACCGGACATTAGTGTTATAATGCAATGAGTTGTGTATTATTAATTGACTGAAACATACATAATACTCAGATATAAATACAATGCATAAGCAAGCTCTAACATGAAATAATGACTAACGGGCTAAGCCCAATACATATAATAAATGGACTAAGTATAATATCGGCTAACATCCCCCCGCAGTTGAAGCGGGAGTACTGCGGACGCTCAAACTGGATCTGAACTCATCAAACAATGCATATGGGAGACCTTTGGTGAAGATGTCTGCAAACTGATATCTGGATGGCACGTGAAGAACCCGTACCTGCCCCTGAGCAACGAGATGGCGAACAAAGTGAATGTCGATGTCAATGTGCTTGGTCCGCTGATGCTGAACCGGGTTAGTAGACAGATAGACCGAGCTGACGTTGTCACGGTATACCAAAGTAGCGGAGGTGAGAGGACAATGAAGCTCACGGAGAAGGTTGCGGATCCAGCATGTCTCTGCAACGGCATTGGCAACCCCACGGTACTCCGCTTCGGCACTAGAGCGAGAGGGGGTGAGTTGCCGCTTAGAAGACCATGACAGAAGGTTGTTACCGAGGAAAACACAGTAGCCAGAGGTAGAGCGTCAGTTGGGCAACCGGCCCAATCAGCATCAGAGTATGCAACTAAAGTAGTAGGAGATGATGCATATAACTGTAAACCAAGATCAGTAGTACCCTGTATATATCGAATGATCCGTTTGAGGGCATGCATGTGCTGTTCCTGAGGATCGTGCATGAAAAGACAGATCTGTTGAACAGCGTATGAGATGTCAGGATGAGTGAATGTAAGGTATTGTAATGCGCCTGCAAGGCTCTGATAGAGAGTCGGGTCCTTTACTTGAGGTCCGTGACTAGTAAGCTTGGAACCCGGTTCAACCGGGGTCCTGCAAGGATGACAAGTGGGCATACCAGCCCGCTCAATAATCTCAGTAGCATATTGCCTCTGAGAGAGGAACATGCCGGATGCGGTACGGGTGGCGTGAATCCCAAGAAAGAAGTTCAAGGGACCCAAATCAGTCATAGCAAATTCCTTATGTAAGGAAGAAATAATCCGTTGAAGTAAACCCGTAGAAGAAGCAGTCAACACAATATCATCTACATACATAAGCAGGTAGGCTGTGTCGGATCCCTGGCGATAAATAAAAAGTGATGTATCACAGCGGCTTTGGTGAAAACCAATCCGCTGGGCATATCCCGCAAAACGCTGAAACCAGGCGCGAGGGGCCTGTTTAAGGCCATACAGAGATTTCTGCAATAAGCAGACATGATCCGGATATCTGAGATCCCGAAACCCCGGTGGTTGGTGCATATAAACAGTCTCTGAAAGATGTCCGTGAAGAAAGGCGTTCTTAACATCCAGTTGATGAACTGGCCAGTGTCGAGAAACCGCCAAGCTGAGGATAGTACGTATCGATGTCGGTTTGACAACCGGGCTAAAAGTCTCATCACAATCAATTCCAACCTGCTGGCTTCGACCGTTAGCAATGAGTCGGGCCTTATACCTGCTCAAATTACCGTCTGCATTATATTTGTGCTTGAATAGCCACATGGAGCGAACTATGTTCATGTTCGATGGGCGAGGCACAAGTTTCCAAGTACTGTTGTTAATTAAAGCATTATATTCACCAGTCATAGCTTGTTTCCAGTTAGGGTCGTTAAGAGCTTCAGGGTAAGTGTGGGGAATGGAAGATATGGTGGTTGTGTGAAGGTTGAGACGTTGAACTGACTTGGTGGTACCAAGGCGGGTGCGGGTGATCATGGGGTGAGTGAAAATAGAAGTAGAGGAAGATGTAGCCTCAGTGGAGGTTGTGGCTCCGGAATAGGATGAGATGGAGCTGTGGGGTCTGTAGCCTCAGTAGGAGGAGGCTGTGACTCCGGAATAGGATGAGGTGGAGGTGTGGCGTCGGTAGCCTCAGTAGGAGGAGGTTGTGTTTCCGTTGGTAGATGAAATGTTCGAGAAAAGACATTTGGAGGAGGGTCCAAAAAGTCATAGGATGGTGGTTGAGTAGGTGTCATGGAACCGAATGGGAAGCATGTCTCATCGAAGGTGACATGTCGAGAGAGGATGATTTTGTTGGTGGTAAGATCGAGACAGTGGTAACCCCGATGATTTGAGGGGTACCTAAAAAAATACATGGAGTGAAGCAAAAAGCAAGTTTGTGTTTGGTGGGAATGTGAGGGTAGCAGAGGCAACCGAAGACTCGGAGAGTGGCGTAGTTAGATTTTTGTTTGTAGAGACGGGTGTGCGGGATGTCATGATTGATGGCAGAAGAGGGAAGAATGTTAAGTAGGTAGGCTGCCATATGGAGAGCTTCCACCTAGTAAGTGGGTGGGGGGGGGGGAGGGGGGAGATGAGCTTGAAAGAGTAGGGTACGAATTAGATTGTTAATGGTGCGGAGCATACGTTCGGACTTTCCATTTTGCTGAGAGGTGTGAGGGCATGAGAATCGAAATTGAATACCATTAGTTTGAAAAAGTTGATGGAAGGCAATGTTATCGAATTCACCCCATATCACATTGAAAGGCTTTGATTTCTTGGTTAAATTGAGTGCGAACAAATGTACAAAATTGTATGAATGTGGTAAGAGCGTCAGATTTATTGCGTAAAGGAAAAACCCATACATGATGCAAAAAATGATCAAGAAATATAATGTAATATTTTAATCCACTAAGACTAGAAACAGGGGATGTCCATAAATCCGAATGGATAATATCAAAAGGAGCATTAACACTAGAACTAGAAACAGAAAAAGGGAGTTGCACGTGTTTGCCAAGCTGACAAGCATGACAAAGAACGGGGGACGATGATGTATTACAAATAATATCTTTATTAGAAAGGAGTCTTCGAAAAACATCATGTCCGGGATGTCCGAGACGCTGGTGCCATGTAACCGGACTTGTGAGAAGAGCCTACTGAGAAGAGTGAGAGGTGGGTGATGTAAGTGGATAGAGATCCCTGGTGCTATCACATCGGAGAAGCAAACGATGCGTCAGGTAATCAATCACAGAAAAACCTAAAGGATCAAATTCAACAGAAACAAGATTATCACGGGTAAATTGACGAACAGATATGAGGTTTTTAATGATGTTAGGGGTTACAAGTACATTATTTAAATGTAACGGTCGGTGAACATTGGATAACAATCTATGGTCGGTATTAGTGACTGGAATGGTGTTTCCGTTACCAATGGCTACTGATGAATATTTGCAATTATTAAAAACAGTACTAAGATTATTAATACACGAGATAAGATGTGATGACGCACCCGTGTCCATGTGCCACCCGGCAGCACCGTAATCTTGAGTCTGTGTGCATGGATCGACCGTAAAGGACCCAAAAGAAGCGGGTTGGGTAGTGTACAAGTATTGAGCCTGCTGTTGGGCCTGTTGTTGAGCCTCTTGTTGGTGAGATATCATCCTCTGTTGGGTCTGTATGATGTTTAATAGTTGGGCCTCCAATTGAAGATTATATGGCCGAGTGGTACTTGTATCATATGTACCAACCATTTTTTGTATTTCCTTGTGCGGCTTCAAAGAAATAAGTGGCGACTGTTTGTGGTAAATTTACAAAAGATGCAATATAGGATAACGAGAGCAGCAGCGAATAATTGATCCCAAAATAATTCTTCAAGAGTATTTGGATGTTGAATAACAAAAAGAGTAAGGAAAAAAGAACTAATCGATTGAATGATTCTTTCACCCCCCCCCCCCCCCCTCCCTTTTTTAATTCACAATTGATGATTCTTGTGATGGTGTTTTGGTAGTAGACAGCGTTATACCCATCTATTAATTGACATCGATCAAGAATTATTACAAGAATATTTTATGAGATTGAAGTAGTGGATTATGGACTCACCAAATATTAGGTGTGATGGCAAGAGGTGGATCAAGAAAGCAACAGAGGACACGTATGAATTGATTGAAACAAAGCTTCTAGGATGTTATTGAATTGATCTACACCCAAGAACACGTATACCGCTAAACAAATGTGGAATAAAAATTGATAATAAACAAAGAAAGTAGCGGAAAGAAGAAATAAACAGGAGAAAAAAACGAGAATGATGATTAAGGGTTAAGGATCACTGGCTGATACCATGTTATAATGCGAGTTGTGTATTATTGATGGACTGAAACATACATAATACTGAGATATAAATACAATGCATAAGCAAGCCCTAACAGGAAATAATGTGTGACAACCCGGAAATTTCCGACCAAATTTAAACTTTTATCTTTATATGTTTCTGACACGATAAGTGAAAGGACCCGTCCTAATCCATCCGGACAAAGTCCATATCGATTATAAATGATTCGCAACAGTTGATTACATCGCGAGGTACTTGACCTCTATATGATACATTTTACAAACATTGCATTCGTTTTGAAAAGACAATCTTTCATTACATCTAAAGTTGACAGACATGCATACCATTCATAATATATCCAACTATAATTGACTTAATAATGATCTTGATAAACTCAACGACTCGAATGCAACGTCTTTTTGAAATATGTCATGAATGACTCCAAGTAATATCTTTAAAATGATCAAATGCACAGCGGAAGATTTCTTTCGTACCTGAGAATAAACATGCTTTCAAGTGTCAACCAAAAGGTTGGTGAGTTCATTAGTTTAACATAAATAATCATTTCATAATTTTAATAGACCACAAGATTTCATATTTACATTTCTCATAAACATACGTCCCATGCATAGAGACAAAAATATCATTCATATGGATTGAACACCTGGTAACCGACATTCACAATATACATATAAGAATATCCCCATCATTCCGGGATCCTCCTTCGGACATGATATAAATTTCGAAGTACTAAAGCATCCGGTACTTTGGATGGGGCTTGTTGGGCCCGATAGATCTATCTTTAGAGTTCGCGTCAATTAGGGTGTCTGTTCCCTAATTCTTAGATTACCAGACTTAATAAAAAGGGGCATATTCGGTTTAATAATTCGACCATAGAATGTAGTTTTAAGTACTTGTGTCTATTTCGTAAAACAGTTATAAAAGCAGCGCATGTATTCTCAGCCCAAAAATATAAAAGGTAAAAAGGCAAATGAAACTCACGCATATAATTATTGTAAAACAGTTAATAAAATATTTGCATGTATTCTCAGCCCCAAAAATGTAAAGAGTAAAAGGGATCAAATAAAACTCACACTTTATAATTATTGTAAAACAGTTATTAAAGCATTTGCATGTATTCTCAGCCCAAAAATATAAAGGGTAAAAGGGATCATATGAAACTCACGTATATAAATATTGTAAAACAGTTATTAAAACAGTGCATGTATTCTCAGCCTAAAAATATAATGAGTAAAAGGGAATCAAATGAACTCACCTAATGTATTTTGTAGTAAAAATACATATAACAACTTTTAACAATGCAGGGTTGGCCTCGGATTCACGAACCTATATCATGTATATTAACACATAACACATTTAATCGACTGAGTTTATTTATATTATATAATGTATATAAATTAATATCTTTTTTGTAACATCCCGTTTTTCCCGTACGTGACTAAAGGTACATATTTAACCATTTGTACGTTTTATGCGTAATTGTATAGATAAACGTATATATATAATTTATTGTGTGCTAGTTAACATGTGCGTATATAAGTGTACAAATGAGCTTGTGTAGTGTTAGGTCTCGTGAGACTTAGATGTGAGGCTTAGACGTGTATTGGGAACGAGAATGAAGGAATTAGTTGTGGAAACCTTGGAAATTTGACTAACTAGTCGAAGTAGCCAGACCCAGGCGTATGTCGCGCCGCGACAAACGGGTCCGCGCCGCGACCCATCAAGCATTTCCAGATCAGAACAGGACTTAAGCATGGTGAATTTTACTTTGATTCATCGCGCCGCGACGTTTAGTGCCGCGCCGCGGCAGGCCTGCTGGCCAGGTCCCGGTTTTAGGTTAAATTAAGAGATTTTGAGGGGCAAAATGGTAAATGGACGTATAGATCAGATGGGTGCATTAAATCTGGTCCACTAGTTCATTTATTTCATTTTCCTTTTTCATTTTCTTTCAATTTCTCTCCCAAAACTCTAACACCCATTTGGATTCAAAGTGAGATTGAGAGAGGAAGGATTTAGGGTTGATCTTTGGAGCAAGTATTAAAGTTGTTCCTTGTGACTCTAGCTACGTGGTGATAGTCTCGGTAAGTTCTAACTCTAAGTTTCGAGTTTTAATTGATTATGGCTAGGGTTTTGGTTAATAGAAGCTTGTATGACCCATTTGGGAGTAAAATGGGTGAATTTAGGTTAGGTTGTTGTAATGAAACCCTAATGGCCATAATCTAGGGTTTTGGCCTTGTAATTGTGAGTTGAAAGTGTTAATGATATTAAAAGCATTAAACATTTGTTAAAATTAAAAGAGATGTCATTTGGGTTATGTTTGACTAGTTTGGATGTGAAAGTGTCAAAATGGGTCAAGAATGTACTAGTTGACCTAGTTTGGGTAAAATGGGTGTAAATTACCCTAGGTGGATGTCAATTGAGGCTAGTAGACTTTAATGCACTAATGTTGGTAACTAAAGTCGAGTCTTGGCCATTAAGAGGGCGGTTGTGATGTAGTTGGGTCATTTAATGCGAATTGAGTCATTAAATGCCCAAGTAATTGTAATGTGGTTAATTCCACTAGTTTATGTATTGAATTGGTACTTAATGTATTAGGTACTTGGCTTTGAGTTTGGAAGCGAATATTCATCATCCTTGTGTCAAGGTGAGTGGAATAATTATGCGTGAACGTATATAATGTATTTATTTGTGTGGTATGAATGTGGAAGTGTCGCGGTGTTCAAGACACCACATTTTAGGTAACGAGTAGTATTGTCGCGGTGCTTAAGACACTACTCATTGTGTAATTGACTTGTGGAATTGTCGCGGTGTTTAAGACACCACAATGTCATGAGAGTGGAAGTGTCGCGGTGATCAAGACACCACTCATTGTATTGAATGAAGTGTGGATTCGTCGCGGTGTTTAAGACGCCACATTGTGTAAGGGTGAGTTAGTCGCGGTGTTTAAGACATCACCCGAGGGACTAGTGATTACGCGGTATATAAGTAACACTAGTGGATGTTATGAACTCCAACGGACCTTCATGTACCGTTCTCTTGTATACTTGGTTAACCATGGTTGTGCGAATTGTACTTAGCATATTATATTGTGAACTATATGCTAATACTATTGCTAGCTTGATGTGGAACGTGGATAGTAGTTTATGCATGATGGATTTCATGTTGGTTGAGTTGCTAGCTTGTATGTGGTATTGTGTAAGTGTATGCAAGTAAGTAGGTTATATATGATCATGTATAATTTTTGCATTCACTAAGTGTTAGCTTACCCCTCTCGTTGTTTATCTTTTTAGTTGCAGGCGAGGATAAAGGGAAGGGGATTGTCGGACACTAGATGTCCTTGATGATGTGCTTGTAGGAGCTTTTGGAAGTTGACCACCTTTTGGGTAGTTTAGTCCCAAACCATGCTCGTTGGGTCGTTTGGTTTATAAACTATCATTGTATTCGATCAAACTTATATTTACTTAACTAATGGCCTTTTTACCCTTTTGTAAACATTGGTAATGGTTGTATGGTTTAATGGAACTTGTGATTTGGTCTACATATTTAATTGGCGCGTAAATGTGTATTATAAAAAAAAAATTATCGTACGGAGTACGGGTTGGGTTGTTTCAAGTGGTATCAGAGCATGGTCTAAGGGATTTAGGCGACTTGAGATAGGTGCCTAGACTTAGACTTTTATGTGTATGCGCTTTTAGGCGGGACTTGTACGACTTCGGGTCGAATCGGGAATGGTAGTGCGTAGGTTTATATGAACTAACCATGCACTCATTGTTTTGTGTTGTAGTTGGAATCATCAAGCGAGATAGACGTTGTACTAGCAAGTTAATGCGACGTGCTCGTGTAGCAATGACTAGCTACCCTTGCTACGGGTGCAAATCGTGTCAAACGAGCGATGTATGACGATTGTTGAGCGAGATGGGGTGGTATGGTATATATGTGTCATGTCTTTGGTTTCTTTGTTTAATCTTTCCCGTTTTATAGAATGAAGATGAGAAACGGACACGACACCGATAATGGGGGCACGAGCGAGGACCCCGAGTTCACGGCCAAGGTTGAGGCCATCTTTCAACGCCAAAGGGCGGATTTTCTTGTTGATATTAAGAAGATGTTTCTAGACACTATTGAAGAACAAGTCGTCGATATGGTTAAGGAACAAATTAAAATTGTTCTTCAAGAAGAGAATGTGGGGAGGCGTGACTTTTTCTTTAAGAACTTCAAGGATGCTCAACCTCCTACCTTTGATGGTGAACGGGACCCACTTAAGAGTGCCCGGTTTATCTCCGATATGGAGGGGGCTTTTCGTACATGTGAGTGCCCTAACGATAAAAAGACAAGGTATGGTTGTAGCATGCTAAGAGGTGATGCCAAGCTATGGTGGGATGCAAAGATTCAAGTCTATGGCGAAGAACAATGCATGGACTTTTCTTGGGATGAGTTTAAGGTGAAATTTTTCGAAGAATACCGAACTTCGGCTGATCTCACTAGGCTAAAGGACGAGTTACGTTCCTTGAGGCAAGGGTCGATGGACTTGAACACTCTCAAATCCGTGTTTTTGTCTAAAACTCAATTTTGCCCGGAGTATGTCGGGAACGACAAGATGTTAAAGGAAGATTTTTATCGGATCTTGAATGATAGTTATCAAGAGAAGATAAGTGTGAATGTGGTGAAAAGCTTTGACGAATTGTTTAACATGGCCAAGGGTTTCGAGGCGCTTGTGATGAGGAAGAATAGCCTTACCTTGGGCAAGAAAAAAATTTGAAGCTACTAGTCAATCTAATTTTTCTAGCAAGAAGTTTAAGAAAGGCTCCGAGAGTGTGGGGAGTGTGAAGAAAGGTGCTTCGGGGGATTTCCCCTATTCTTGTCATAATTGTGGGCGAAGGGGACATATGGCCCGTGATTGCACCAAACCATCTTCTACTACAAAATTCACTTGTTACAATTGTGGGAAGGAAGGACACAAGAAGACCGAGTGTCCCGAGTTGGTTAATGATCATGTCAAGCGGTTAGAGAAGGCGGCGGGTACGGGCCGGGGTCGAAATTATTTGATGACTAATGATGAAGCTAAACAATCGAACGAAGTTGTCTCAGGTACTTTCTTGGTTAACTCTAAACCGGCCAAGATATTATTTGATAGCGGTGCTAATTTGTCTTTTGTGTCGCCTCGATTTGTATCTAAGTTAAATAAACCGCTAGTTAAGTTGAGCCGTCCGGTTGAAGTCGAAATAGCGGATGGCAAGACGGTGCTAGTGGTTGATGTTTGTAAGAATTGTGATGTTGTGTTTGGTACCGAAACGTTTAAAATTGACCTCATTCCGATGACTTTGGGTGAGTTCGATATTGTTGTTGGTATGGATTGGCTCGATCGTTATAGAGCCGATATTGCATGCCATGATAAGTTCATTCGTGTTAGGACCCCAAGTGGGGGAGAATTGATTATTCATGGCGATAGACGGAGAAGACTCATACCATTGTGCACTTATGCAAGGGCACGACGTTTTCGCAAGAGCGGTGCCTTATTTTATCTTGCTCACGTAGTTGATACTCGTGATGAGCCACCACCTATTCATAAGATTCCGGTGGTTAACGAATTTGAAGATGTCTTTCCGGATGAATTACCGGGTGTTCCGGAGGAAAGACAAGTCGAATTTCGCATCGAGTTGGTTCCGGGAGCTACTCCCATTGCTAAAACCCCTTATCGTTTAGCGCCGACGGAGATGCAAGAATTGCTTAATCAAACCCAAGAGTTACTTGAGAAGGGTTTCATTCGACTAAGCTCCTCGCCGTGGGGTGCTCCGGTTTTGTTTGTGAAAAAGAAAGATGGAAGCATGCGAATGTGCATCGACTATAGGGAGTTGAATAAAGTGACGATCAAGAATCTTTATCCATTACCTCGGATCGACGATTTATTTGATCAACTCCAAGGTGCCACGTATTTTTCTAAGATCGATTTACGGTCCGGCTATCATCAAGTGCGGGTCCGTGAGGAAGACATCGAGAAAATGGCCTTTCGAACGCGTTACGGGCATTATGAGTTTGTGGTTATGCCTTTTGGTCTCACGAATGCACCGGCGACATTCATGGATCTAATGAACCGAGTGTGCCAACCTATGTTGGACAAGTCGGTAATCGTGTTCATTGACGACATACTCGTTTATTCCAAGAGTATGAAGGAACATGAACACCATCTACGTGAAGTGTTGAAGACGTTGCGAAGGGAGAAATTGTATGCTAAGTTCTCCAAATGTGAATTTTGGCTAAGGGAAGTTCAATTCCTTGGTCATATTGTGAATCAAGAAGGTATTATGGTAGACCCGGGGAAGATCGAAACGGTGAAAAGTTGGAGTCGACCGACTACACCTACGGAAATCCGAAGTTTTCTCGGATTGGCCGGTTATTATCGTCGGTTTATTCAAGACTTTTCTAAGATTGCTTCTCCTTTGACGAAGTTGACGAGGAAAAATGTTAAATTTAATTGGGAAAAAGAACAAGAAGTCGCCTTTCAATTGTTGAAAGAAAGGTTATGTCAAGATCCGGTGTTGGTGTTACCGGAAGGGATTGAAGACATGGTGGTTTATTGTGATGCTTCGTTGAATGGGTTCGGGTGTGTTCTGATGCAAAGAGGTAAAGTCATCGCTTATGCCTCTCGACAATTAAAAGAACACGAAACGAGATACCCGACTCATGATCTTGAGATGGCGGCGGTAGTGCACGCGTTGAAAATTTGGCGCCATTACTTGTATGGTGTCAAGTGTACGATATATTCGGATCACAAAAATTTGAAACATCTTTTCACTCAACGAGATTTGAATTATCGTCAACGTAGATGGATGGACGTGGTGAAAGATTATGATTGCGTGATACTTTATCATCCGGGTAAGGCGAACGTTGTTGCGGACACCTTGAGTCGAAAGAGTACACATCCGGCGATAAAGGTGGGATCGTTACGTTTGATTATCACTAATGACTTTCTTGAAAAGATGGGTGAAGATCAAATAGAGGCTTATGTTCACAATAAGCACACGGAACGAATCGTTGGCCAATCAGAGTTCATTACAATGGGCTCGCGTGGCTTGTTGTCCTTTCAAGGAAGGGTATGGGTACCTAAGATGGGGGATTACCGGCGAGTGCTACTTGATGAAGCACATAAGTCCAAATATTCCATTCATCCGGGTGCAACGAAAATGTACTATGATTTGAAGAAAGATTATTGGTGGCCCGACATGAAGCGTGACGTGGTTAAGTATGTTGAACAATGCGTCACATGTTTACAAGTCAAAGCCGAACACCAAAAGCCTTACGGTAAGTTACAACCATTGGAAGTCCCGAAATGGAAATGGGAGCACATTACCATGGACTTTATTACCAAGTTACCGAAGACGACGCGGACCCAATACGATACGATTTGGGTGATTGTTGATAGATTGACGAAGAGTGCCTTGTTTCTTCCCATTCGGGAAACGATATCATCGGAGACTTTAGCTAAGTTGTTTATAAAGGAGGTGATATCAAGACATGGGGTTCCGGTATCTATTATTTCGGATCGAGATACTCGCTTTACATCTCGGTTTTGGAACAAGTTTCATGAAGATATGGGTACTCAATTAAAAATGAGCACGGCGTATCATCCTCAAACGGACGGTCAAACCGAGCGTACTAACCAAACGCTAGAGGATATGTTGAGGGCGTGTATTATTGATTTTGGTGGAAGTTGGGACGAGCACTTACCCTTGGTGGAATTCTCATACAATAATAGTTACCACGCTAGTATTGGGATGCCACCATACGAGATGCTCTATGGGCGTAGATGTCGAACTCCCATTTGTTGGGGAGAAGTGGGTCAACGAGAAATCGGAAGTTCCGATTTGGTTTTGGAGACGAATAGTAAAATTGAAATGATTCGGGCTCGACTTAAAGCGGCGCAAGATAGACAAAAGTCTTATGCCGATAAAGGTAGAAGAACGATTGAGTTTCAAGAAGGTGATATGGTGATGCTTAAGGTTTCTCCATGGAAGGGTGTGATTCGGTTTAGAAAGCGAGGAAAGTTAGCTCCTCGGTTTATTGGTCCTTTCAAGGTATTGGCACGTGTTGGTGAGGTTGCTTATCGATTAGAGTTACCCGAAGAACTTGCGGGAATTCATAATACGTTCCATGTTTCCCATCTTCGCAAGTGTCTTGTGGATGACTCGACTTGGGTGCCATTGGATGAGATTACTTTGAATAACAAGTTAGAGTATGCGGAAGAACCGGTTGCAATCCTTGATGAAAAGGTTAAGATGTTGCGGAACAAGGAAGTTAGAACCTTCAAAGTGCAATGGCGACATCGAAAGGGTTCCGAGTTTACATGGGAATCCGAAGAGTTTGCTTTGGTTTATCTTTCGGCTTGTCATGCGGCTTGGATCGCGAGGACGCGCTCCGATCTAAGTGGGGGAGAGTTGTAACATCCCGTTTTTCCCGTACGTGACTAAAGGTACATATTTAACCATTTGTACGTTATGATTCGGAAGCTTATGTGTAATTGTATAGATAAACGTATATATATAATTTATTGTGTGCTAGTTAACATGTGCGTATATAAGTGTACAAATGAGCTTGTGTAGTGTTAGGTCTCGTGAGACTTAGATGTGAGGCTTAGACGTGTATTGGGAACGAGAATGAAGGAATTAGTTGTGGAAACCTTGGAAATTTGACTAACTAGTCGAAGTGGCCAGACCCAGGCGTATTTCGCGTCGCGACAAACGGGTCCGCGCCGCGACCCATCAAGCGTTTCCAGATCAGAACAGGACTTAAGTATGGTGAATTTTACTTTGATTCGTCGCGCCGCGACGTTTAGTGCCGCGCCGCGGCAGGCCTGCTGGCCAGGTCCCTGTTTTAGGTTAAATTAAGAGATTTTGAGGGGCAAAATGGTAAATGGACGTATAGATCAGATGGGTGCATTAAATCTGGTTCACTAGTTCATTTATTTCATTTTCCTTTTTCATTTTCTTTCAATTTCTCTCCCAAAACTCTAACACCCATTTGGATTCAAAGTGAGATTGAGAGAGGAAGGATTTAGGGTTGATCTTTGGAGCAAGTATTAAAGTTGTTCCTTGTGACTCTAGCTACGTGGTGATAGTCTCGGTAAGTTCTAACTCTAAGTTTCGAGTTTTAATTGATTATGGCTAGGGTTTTGGTTAATAGAAGCTTGTATGACCCATTTGGGAGTAAAATGGGTGAATTTGGGTTAGGTTGTTGTAATGAAACCCTAATGGCCATAATCTAGGGTTTTGGCCTTGTAATTGTGAGTTGAAAGTGTTAATGATATTAAAAGCATTAAACATTTGTTAAAATTAAAAGAGATGTCATTTGGGTTATGTTTGACTAGTTTGGATGTGAAAGTGTCAAAATGGGTCAAGAATGTACTAGTTGACCTAGTTTGGGTAAAATGGGTGTAAATTACCCTAGGTGGATGTCAATTGAGGCTAGTAGACTTTAATGCACTAATGTTGGTAACTAAAGTCGAGTCTTGGCCATTAAGAGGGCGGTTGTGATGTAGTTGGGTCATTTAATGCGAATTGAGTCATTAAATGCCCAAGTAATTGTAATGTGGTTAATTCCACTAGTTTATGTATTGAATTGGTACTTAATGTATTAGGTACTTGGCTTTGAGTTTGGAAGCGAATATTCATCATCCTTGTGTCAAGGTGAGTGGAATAATTATGCGTGAACGTATATAATGTATTTATTTGTGTGGTATGAATGTGGAAGTGTCGCGATATTCAAGACACCACATTTTAGGTAACGAGTAGTATTGTCGCGGTGCTTAAGATACTACTCATTGTGTAATTGACTTGTGGAATTGTCGCGGTGTTTAAGACACCACAATGTCATGAGAGTGGAAGTGTCGCGGTGATCAAGACACCACTTATTGTATTGAATGAAGTGTGGATTCGTCGCGGTGTTTAAGACGCCACATTGTGTAAGGGTGAGTTAGTCGCGGTGTTTAAGACATCACCCTGGGGACTAGTGATTACGCGGTGTATAAGTAACACTAGTGGATGTTATGAACTCCAACGGACCTTCATGTACCGTTCTCTTGTATACTTGGTTAACCATGGTTGTGCGAATTGTACTTAGCATATTATATTGTGAACTATATGCTAATACTATTGCTAGCTTGATGTGGAACGTGGATAGTAGTTTATGCATGATGGATTTCATGTTGGTTGAGTTGCTAGCTTGTATGTGGTATTGTGTAAGTGTATGCAAGTAAGTAGGTTATATATGATCATGTATAATTATTGCATTCACTAAGCGTTAGCTTACCCCTCTCGTTGTTTATCTTTTTAGTTGCAGGCGAGGATAAAGGGAAGGGGATTGTCGGACACTAGATGTCCTTGATGATGTGCTTGTAGGAGCTTTTGGAAGTTGACCACCTTTTGGGTAGTTTAGTCCCAAACCATGCTCGTTGGGTCGTTTGGTTTATAAACTATCATTGTATTCGGTCAAACTTATATTTACTTAACTAATGGCCTTTGTGCCCTTTTGTAAACATTGGTAATGGTTGTATGGTTTAATGGAACTTGTGATTTGGTCTACATAGGATGGTGGTTGAGTAGGTGTCATGGAACCGAATGGGAAGCATGTCTCATCGAAGGTGACATGTCGAGAGAGGATGATTTTGTTGGTGGTAAGATCGAGACAGTGGTAACCCCGATGATTTGAGGGGTACCTAAAAAAATACATGGAGTGAAGCGAAAAGCAAGTTTGTGTTTGGTGGGAATGTGAGGGTAGCAGAGGCAACCGAAGACTCGGAGAGTGGCGTAGTTAGATTTTTGTTTGTAGAGACGGGTGTGCGGGATGTCATGATTGATGGCAGAAGAGGGAAGAATGTTAAGTAGGTAGGCTGCCATATGGAGAGCTTCCACCTAGTAAGTGGGGGGGGGGGGAGGGGGGAGATGAGCTTGAAAGAGTAGGGTACGAATTAGATTGTTAATGGTGCGGAGCATGCGTTCAGACTTTCCATTTTGCTGAGAGGTGTGACGGCATGAGAATCGAAATTGAATACCATTAGTTTGAAAAAGTTGATGGAAGGCAATGTTATCGAATTCACCCCATATCACATTGAAAGGCTTTGATTTCTTGGTTAAATTGAGTGCGAACAAATGTACAAAATTGTATGAATGTGGTAAGTGCGTCAGATTTATTGCGTAAAGGAAAAACCCATACATGATGCGAAAAATGATCAAGAAATATAATGTAATATTTTAATCCACTAAGACTAGAAACAGGGGATGTCCATAAATCCGAATGGATAATATCAAAAGGAGCATTAACACTAGAACTAGAAACAGAAAAAGGGAGTTGCATGTGTTTGCCAAGCTGACAAGCATGACAAAGAACGGGGGACGACGATGTATTACAAATAATATCTTTATTAGAAAGGAGTCTTCGAAAAACATCATGTTCGGGATGTCCGAGACGCTGATGCCATGTAACCGGACTTGTGAGAAGAGCCTACTGAGAAGAGTGAGAGGTGGGTGATGTAAGTGGATAGAGATCCCTGGTGCTATCACATCGGAGAAGCAAACGATGCGTCAGGTAATCAATCACAGAAAAACCTAAAGGATCAAATTCAACAGAAACAAGATTATCACGGGTAAATTGACGAACAGATATGAGGTTTTTAATGATGTTAGGGGTTACAAGTACATTATTTAAATGTAACGGTCGGTGAACATTGGATAACAATCTATGGTCGGTATTAGTGACTGGAATGGTGTTTCCGTTACCAATGGCTACTGATGAATACTTGCAATTATTAAAAACAGTACTAAGATTATTAATACACGAGATAAGATGTGATGACGCACCCGTGTCCATGTGCCACCCGGCAGCACCGTAATCTTGAGTCTGTGTGCGTGGATCGACCGTAAAGGACCCAAAAGAAGCAGGTTGGGTAGTGTACAAGTATTGAGCCTGCTGTTGGGCCTGTTGTTGAGCCTCTTGTTAGTGAGATATCATCCTCTGTTGGGTCTGTATGATGTTTAATAGTTGGGCCTCCAATTGAAGATTATATGGCCGAGTGGTACTTGTATCATATGTACCAACCATTTTTTATATTTCCTTGTGCGGCTTCAAAGAAATAAGTGGCGACTGTTTGTGGTAAATTTACAAAAGATGCAATATAGGATAACGAGAGCAGCAGCGAATAATTGATCCCAAAATAATTCTTCAAGAGTATTTGGATGTTGAATAACAAAAAGAGTAAGGAAAAAAGAACTAATCGATTGAATGATTCTTTCACCCCCCCTCCCTTTTTTAATTCACAATTGATGATTCTTGTGATGGTGTTTTGGTAGTAGACAGCGTTATACCCATCTATTAATTGACATCGATCAAGAATTATTACAAGAATATTTTATGAGATTGAAGTAGTGGATTGTGGACTCACCAAATATTAGGTGTGATGGCAAGAGGTGGATCAAGAAAGCAACAGAGGACACGTATGAATTGATTGAAACAAAGCTTCTAGGATGTTATTGAATTGATCTACACCCAAGAACACGTATACCGCTAAACAAATGTGGAATAAAAATTGATAATAAACAAAGAAAGTAGCGGAAAGAAGAAATAAACAGGAGAAAAAAACGAGAATGATGATTAAGGGTTAAGGATCACTGGCTGATACCATGTTATAATGCGAGTTGTGTATTATTGATGGACTGAAACATACATAATACTGAGATATAAATACAATGCATAAGCAAGCCCTAACAGGAAATAATGTGTGACAACCCGGAAATTTCCGACCAAATTTAAACTTTTATCTTTATATGTTTCTGACACGATAAGTGAAAGGACCCGTCCTAATCCATCCGGACGAAGTCCATATCGATTATAAATGATTCGCAACAGTTGATTACATCGCGAGGTACTTGACCTCTATATGATACATTTTACAAACATTGCATTCGTTTTGAAAAGACAATCTTTCATTACATCTAAAGTTGACAGACATGCATACCATTTCATAATATATCCAACTATAATTGACTTAATAATGATCTTGATAAACTCAACGACTCGAATGCAACGTCTTTTTGAAATATGTCATGAATGACTCCAAGTAATATCTTTAAAATGATCAAATGCACAGCGGAAGATTTCTTTCGTACCTGAGAATAAACATGCTTTCAAGTGTCAACCAAAAGGTTGGTGAGTTCATTAGTTTAACATAAATAATCATTTCATAATTTTAATAGACCACAAGATTTCATATTTCCATTTCTCATAAACATACGTCCCATGCATAGAGACAAAAATATCATTCATATGGATTGAACACCAGGTAACCGACATTCACAATATACATATAAGAATATCCCCATCATTCCGGGATCCTCCTTCGGACATGATATAAATTTCGAAGTACTAAAGCATCCGGTACTTTGGATGGGGCTTGTTGGGCCCGATAGGTCTATCTTTAGAGTTCGCGTCAATTAGGGTGTCTGTTCCCTAATTCTTAGATTACCAGACTTAATAAAAAGGGGCATATTCGGTTTAATAATTCGACCATAGAATGTAGTTTTAAGTACATGTGTCTATTTCGTAAAACAGTTATAAAAGCAGCGCATGTATTCTCAGCCCAAAAATATAAAGGGTAAAAAGGCAAATGAAACTCACGCATATAATTATTGTAAAACAGTTAATAAAATATTTGCATGTATTCTCAGCCCCAAAAATGTAAAGAGTAAAAGGGATCAAATGAAACTCACACTTTATAATTATTGTAAAACAGTTATTAAAGCATTTGCATGTATTCTCAACCCAAAAATATAAAGGGTAAAAGGGATCATATGAAACTCACGTATATAAATATTGTAAAACAGTTATTAAAACAGTGCATGTATTCTCAGCCTAAAAATATAATGAGTAAAAGGGAATCAAATGAACTCACCTAATGTATTTTGTAGTAAAAATACATATAACAACTTTTAACAATGCAGGGTTGGCCTCGGATTCACGAACCTATATCATGTATATTAACACATAACACATTTAATCGACTGAGTTTATTTATATTATATAATGTATATAAATTAATATCTTTTTTGTAACATCCCGTTTTTCCCGTACGTGACTAAAGGTACATATTTAACCATTTGTACGTTTTATGCGTAATTGTATAGATAAACGTATATATATAATTTATTGTGTGCTAGTTAACATGTGCGTATATAAGTGTACAAATGAGCTTGTGTAGTGTTAGGTCTCGTGAGACTTAGATGTGAGGCTTAGACGTGTATTGGGAACGAGAATGAAGGAATTAGTTGTGGAAACCTTGGAAATTTGACTAACTAGTCGAAGTGGCCAGACCCAGGCGTATGTCGCGCCGCGACAAACGGGTCCGCGCCGCGACCCATCAAGCGTTTCCAGATCAGAACAGGACTTAAGCATGGTGAATTTTACTTTGATTCGTCGCGCCGCGACGTTTAGTGCCGCGCCGCGGCAGGCCTGCTGGCCAGGTCCCGGTTTTAGGTTAAATTAAGAGATTTTGAGGGGCAAAATGGTAAATGGACGTATAGATCAGATGGGTGCATTAAATCTGGTCCACTAGTTCATTTATTTCATTTTCCTTTTTCATTTTCTTTCAATTTCTCTCCCAAAACTCTAACACCCATTTGGATTCAAAGTGAGATTGAGAGAGGAAGGATTTAGGGTTGATCTTTGGAGCAAGTATTAAAGTTGTTCCTTGTGACTCTAGCTACGTGGTGATAGTCTCGGTAAGTTCTAACTCTAAGTTTCGAGTTTTAATTGATTATGGCTAGGGTTTTGGTTAATAGAAGCTTGTATGACCCATTTGGGAGTAAAATGGGTGAATTTGGGTTAGGTTGTTGTAATGAAACCCTAATGGCCATAATCTAGGGTTTTGGCCTTGTAATTGTGAGTTGAAAGTGTTAATGATATTAAAAGCATTAAACATTTGTTAAAATTAAAAGAGATGTCATTTGGGTTATGTTTGACTAGTTTGGATGTGAAAGTGTCAAAATGGGTCAAGAATGTACTAGTTGACCTAGTTTGGGTAAAATGGGTGTAAATTACCCTAGGTGGATGTCAATTGAGGCTAGTAGACTTTAATGCACTAATGTTGGTAACTAAAGTCGAGTCTTGGCCATTAAGAGGGCGGTTGTGATGTAGTTGGGTCATTTAATGCGAATTGAGTCATTAAATGCCCAAGTAATTGTAATGTGGTTAATTCCACTAGTTTATGTATTGAATTGGTACTTAATGTATTAGGTACTTGGCTTTGAGTTTGGAAGCGAATATTCATCATCCTTGTGTCAAGGTGAGTGGAATAATTATGCGTGAACGTATATAATGTATTTATTTGTGTGGTATGAATGTGGAAGTGTCGCGGTGTTCAAGACACCACATTTTAGGTAACGAGTAGTATTGTCGCGGTGCTTAAGATACTACTCATTGTGTAATTGACTTGTGGAATTGTCGCGGTGTTTAAGACACCACAATGTCATGAGAGTGGAAGTGTCGCGGTGATCAAGACACCACTCATTGTATTGAATGAAGTGTGGATTCGTCGCGGTGTTTAAGACGCCACATTGTGTAAGGGTGAGTTAGTCGCGGTGTTTAAGACATCACCCGGGGGACTAGTGATTACGCGGTGTATAAGTAACACTAGTGGATGTTATGAACTCCAACGGACCTTCATGTACCGTTCTCTTGTATACTTGGTTAACCATGGTTGTGCGAATTGTACTTAGCATATTATATTGTGAACTATATGCTAATACTATTGCTAGCTTGATGTGGAACGTGGATAGTAGTTTATGCATGATGGATTTCATGTTGGTTGAGTTGCTAGCTTGTATGTGGTATTGTGTAAGTGTATGCAAGTAAGTAGGTTATATATGATCATGTATAATTATTGCATTCACTAAGCGTTAGCTTACCCCTCTCGTTGTTTATCTTTTTAGTTGCAGGCGAGGATAAAGGGAAGGGGATTGTCGGACACTAGATGTCCTTGATGATGTGCTTGTAGGAGCTTTTGGAAGTTGACCACCTTTTGGGTAGTTTAGTCTCAAACCATGCTCGTTGGGTCGTTTAGTTTATAAACTATCATTGTATTCGGTCAAACTTATATTTACTTAACTAATGGCCTTTGTGCCCTTTTGTAAACATTGGTAATGGTTGTATGGTTTAATGGAACTTGTGATTTGGTCTACATATTTAATTGGCGCGTAAATGTGTATTATAAAAAAAAAAATATCGTACGGAGTACGGGTTGGGTTGTTTCATTTTTATGTATTTCTATATATATATATATATATATATATATATATATATATATATATATATATATATATATATATATATATATATATATAGGATTATATTAAGATATGTTTTTATATCACCACTACTTTATTTGGTAATATTATAATAGAAGGTTGTAATATTTTTAGGATAATAAGGATATGATAATAATAATAATAAATAATAGTAGTGATAGTAAAAATGATGATAATAATATATAAAACTTGATAACGATAATAATAATAATAATAATAATAATAATAATAATAATAATAATAATAGTAATAATAATACTTATGTTAATATTAATAATTCTATTATTTGTAAAGAGATACTAATTCTAATATTTACGAAAATGATAATAACTTTTGTTACTTTAATAATAATAATAATAATAAACATGTTCATGATAATAATATTAATGTTCTAAATCTAATAGTAATTTCATAATTAATAATTATAATAATAATAATAGATATAATACTTATAGTTATGTTAATAATAATAACCATAATCATCATATTGATAATAATACTAAAATGATAAAATTTAGTAATAGTATTTACATAGATAATACTTATGGTGATACTAATAATAATAATGATAATGTTACTTATATTTATGATAATAATAATAATAATTATAGTACTAATCATAATTATAATAGTGTATATTAATAATAATAATAACAATAAATGATAAAACTACCTTCCAAGGCTTTCTTAAAAAAATGTCATCTCTGGGACTCGAACCCTAGACCTCCCATATACTCGCCATCACACGAAACCAGTTGGGCTGTTGCCCTCATGTCGAAATATTACAGAAAACACTAGTATTTAACCCGTATTTTAATTTGTCCATCTTCTTCCTCCTAACCCAAAATCCATCGACCCATAATCAAATAATCATAACAACAAGATTTAGATCCTTCACATAATTGTAATTCATCAATATCAATTGATTGTAGTAATTGAGAAAAACAAATAAAAAATATATATATATATATATATATATATATATATATATATATATATATATATATATATATATATATATATATATATATATAAAACTGCTGTTACGGTTTCAAGTAAAAAAAAATTGATTTTGTTTTTGGGATCGTTTTGGACAATGTTGATAACACGAAGTAGGTTTCAAATCACTCCTGGAATCTTTCTCAACCCTCAATTGAATCAGAAACATCAACTACAACTCGAATTAAATCGAAGAACACAGTTTGACTTTTTTAATTAAAACTTTGACTCGAAAATTTGAAATTAATACAAAAACTTAAGATTTGAAACTTTACAGAAAGTTTATATGAACAATTACTAACATCTTTGCATTATTACATTTTGATAATAGTTTCAAAATCAAAATCTAGCAAAAAAAGTTGAAGACACAGAGTGACGAGCTGTTTGAATTTCTTTTGATGAATTTAATTTATTTAAATCGCTGTTTGGTTGATAATTGATGTTGAGAATATGAAACTGATTAAATGTATTAATATCCTGGAGCAATACCTTCGATTTATAACTAATGGGTGTAGACAAAAATAATTGATCAGGAAGAAGAAAAAAAATATTAAATAAAAAGATTGATCGAGATGGCTAACGAATTTTGGAGTTTTGCTATATGAAACGAATCTTATTTGTACAAGTAGTAGACAGAAAATAAAGTCAAATAAAGCAGGATCCCAATATGTAGCTGATTTGAAGAGAACACAGACTTTTATTCTTTGAAAAAAAATAATAATATTACTTTTAATATCTAAAGAAAATATAAATAACTATGAATATAATAATTAACAAATATTAGTAATAAAATCATTGTATTATGTATAAATTAATAACAATGATACATCTAAAAATAATGATAATAATAATATGATGATAGTAATAACAAAAATGATAATAAAAGAAATGTTGATAATAATATTATTAATAATACCACTAATGATACTAATTCTAATAATATTAATATTATTAATAGTAATAATAATTTTAATAATAATAATATAACAATCTATATATATGAAATTTCACACTTGTATCATAATATCATTAATATTGATATTAATATCAATATTTATAATAATAATGAAAGTAATAATATTATAACAACTATATTTTTAACCAGTATATATATATATATATATATATATATATATATATATATATATATATATATATATATATATATATATATACAGTTTCTTTTTTTTATTAATAACTTTTTATCTTGTATATTATTTTATATATTTGATTTTAATGTTTCAATTTTATTTAATTATTATATATACATACATTTATATTTATTAATGTTTATATATATATATATTTAGTTACAACAATTGTTCGTGAACCGTCGAGCATAGTAATAGGGTAATTGATTACATGAATATTAATCTCAAAGTTTTCGGGACTCAATATTACAGACTTTGCTTATCGTGTCGGAAACATATAAAGAATGAAGTTTACATTTGGTCGGAAATTCCCGGGTCATCATAGTACCTACCCGTTAAAGAAATTTCGTCCCGAAATTTGAGTGAAGTGGTCATGGCTAACAATAAAAATGTGTTCATGACGAATATGAGTTGATAAATTGAGTTTTATCATCATTGAGTAATATGGATAAAATAATTCGATTATTCGAAGAGTACGAATGAAGCTATCACCAAAGAGTGAAACAGGAAAGTAAAAATTCATCTTAACTTTTGACAGAGTCATGGTTGAATTTAGAAAATAAGATACTTCTTAATTTTTGACGTTGCCTTGATTGAATTCTGGAATTCAAGGGATTTACAGAAAATCTTCGAAATCTAAAAGATTTGATTCTTCGGCGAGTAGGGGAAATTAAGATCTATAATTAAATACGGTGATCTGCCTTGATTACTCTGTTTGATATTTCTATTATAAATTAAACTCTTCCATTCCATTATTCTCACCATTCCTATACTTTCTTTCTTAATTCATACATCCTAAAGCTTGTGGAAATGCTTAATCCAGTTCTAATCCTTGTCCTTATCCTTACTATCGTAACAATCATGCTTCTTTTCTAATTTCTATCCGAAGAATCTGCTTACTTCTACTTTGCTCTTGGGGTTATAGTGCTTTTAATTCTCCCGTGTCTTTATGTTGCGATAAACATTGATATACACGGTTTGTAATTTATGCGTTGTTATCGGGCTTTATATCTCTCCTTATATTTCAATGTCCCCTTTCTGTTTCCTATAATCATTGTCATCCACATTTAATACTCCCCCCTATTTGCTACGATTTTATACTCTAATTTCTATTTCAGAGCTTTGTCCCTTCGTTTCTTCTTCTGGCGATTTGGCATCTCTTGTAATGGTCCAGAATTCGCAGATATAAGTTTCAGAATGAACATTATTAATGTTCTAAATAAGAAGGAACGTAATAGCACGATTTGATTTGTCAAATTACCCGAACCGCTGAGAATAGAACTATCAAGAATATATTTTCTTGATATGTTCAGAAGTTAATCAGAATGAAAGAGTTATGTAACATGTCACATGATGATGTTATAATCTATGAATCGTCATGTTCCATTTAGGAACTCAGCATGACTTACTGTAATATAATCACGTTGATCAAGTGTCATTATATTATACTAACTCATGCATCATTTCCCAACATTACTTCAATTACATTCATATTTTTAAGCTTGAAAGTTTACAGAATATAGAAACTAACAGTTTCTATATGATGTAACACTGATATCAGGAAGAGATTAATAATTTCAGATAAGAATAGTTATGAAAATATCTTCAGAAATATGGAGGATACTTATAATGAAAGCTACGATGATATCTTGGAATTTCTAATATCAATGGATGATGAAGAAGATTTATCCGTAAGGGTTTAGAGTAAGGAGCAAAGTATTCGCTAAAGACTTCAGCAGGCATTGAATCTTTTGGATTCTTTGAAGTCAAACTTATTCTTTGTGATTTGTCCACGGCTTCCTTCATAGTTTCGCATAATCCGCTTTTCGGTACTAAATTTTCTATTGAATGTTTCCAATATAATGATACACAGGAAGTACGAAGAGGTATATAATTTCGGACGAGAATATTTATGAAAATATCCTCAGAAATATCGAAGATATTGATGATGATATTTTGGAATTTCTAATTTTGATGGTTGATGGAGAAAGATTTTTCGCAAGATTTTAACATGACTTCGGAGCAAGATATTCTTTGAAGGTTTCATCGGATCCAGAATTACCTGGATTCTTTGAGTATATGGTACGGTCCTTGTATTTATCCTCGGTCTCCTTCGTGGTTAGCTCAATCCGTTTTTCAGTTCCAACTTTTCTGAGCTTTTCCAACATACTATTCTTTATCATCAAACTTTCGATGATTATGGTCGTTTACGGTTGTCTATGGTTTCTGCTGCTTCATTCAGCTTTTTCAACATTCAGAGTATTGATTTGTGACTGAGTGCTTTTCAGAATTCCAGAAGGAGAGATCATAATTCTAAGAGATAAATGTCATACATATAACTGTTGATGTAGATATGCTGTGAGTTTTCAAAGTACTGATTGCTAATTCCCGGTAATTGGTATGGCAGTTCTCGTTACAAGATGCGGATGAGTATATGATAGGGTTTCAATGAATAAATATAATGATTTGTCAGAGAGATTTAAGCCAAGAAGTGATGAGGTTGTTGGTATGTCTACTGGTAATATGGTGGAATATAAAATAATTCTCCGGTATCAAAAGGGTAATCGTATATATCAGGATTATAGTAAGGCTACTTCGAATGAAAAGTCGAAGTTGACTTGCTGAAGCTGTGACAAAATTGGCTACTTTGAAAAGGAATCGCAAAATTATTTTCGGTAATAACAACGCCAAAGGAGCTAGCACAGATACGTGTTAAACGTTTACTCAGGTTCTGAGTGTTTTCAGGTGCATAACTATATGCATCAATCTTTTCTTCCGTAGATGAAGTGCGGTTGATTCAACCTCCCGATTGAGGTGTTTTTAAGAATCATGAAAGGTTTGAACGCAGATGGTAATCGTCAAGATACAATGAGGTTTAAGATGAAATCAAGTGGCAAACTTGAAGAACTATTTAGTTTCATATATTATAATCAATATTTTAATTTATTTTAATTGTCCAATGTCATTAGTCCACAGTCGATAATCCACAGTTAACAGTTCAATAATTCATATATAGTTTAATATATAATTTTCGAATTAATTAATACGTTTCGTGACCCGTATACGTCTCAGACTCGATCACAACTCAAACTATATATATATATATATATATATATATATATATATATATATATATATATATATATATATATATATATATATATATATATATATATATATATATATATATATATATATATATATATATATATATGGGTCGATATGATATGTCAAAACATTGTATACGTGTCCCGATATTTAAAATGCGTAAATAACAGAATGACGATAAATAAAGTGCGTAAAATAAATAACATAAATTAAATGACGATAAATAAAATTGCGAGAATGTAAATTGTGAGAATGTAAATTGCGAGAATGTAAATTGCGAGAATGTAAATTGCGATAATTAAATTGCAATAAATAAAATGTAACCAGTTAGCTAGGAATAGTTAGCGTGGATTCTTAACAAAATTCTTCTCATAGTTAAATTGTTTATTTCTAACAAGTTTTATTTTGTCCAATGTTTTCTTCATTATGCCACTTGTTGGATTCTGATAGGTCAAAATCTAAATATGAAATTGAATTTGAATGAAAATAGTTATTCTTTAGTGAACGGATACGTATATCGGTGGTTGTAAATAGGATAGTAAATGACTGTTGGATCAGATTCGAAGAATGTACAGTGTAACTTATTAATGTGAAATCTAAATATTTCTCGGGTATTACCTACCCGTTAAAATATTTTTACCATTAACAGTTTGTACAAAAGAATTTTTAATTACAATCCGTATGAAAACATATATACATATATATTTTCTTCATATATAATCATGGATTTAATGAATCAATGTGATATTAAACTCATCAGATTTATGGCTAGAACTAGAGTACATAATCTCTAAAACATTAGAGATTACATAATCGCCATGAAAGACGAAGATAGTTTATGTAGAACAATGATTATACTCGAGGTACAGAATGAGATGTTGAGGCATGTGATGTTGAAACTTGGGTTGTTGGTAGTACTAGTGTTGTCGGTGCTGTTGTTGAAGTTGGTAGGTTTTGTACCACGTTTTCTAAATTGATTACTCGAGCGCGAAGTTCGTTGACTTCTTCCATTATTCCGGGATGATTGTCGGTTCGGACGAGCGGATGAATAAGATCTTGAATTTTAGATAGAATATAATCGTGGCGAGATACTCTGGAAGTGAATATGAAAATGGTGTTTCGAATAGGTTCACCGGTAAGTGCTTCAGGTTCTTTGCCAAGAGTGCAGGTTGGTGGGTGGAAAGGATCGCCTTTTTCTCGTCTCCATCAGTTAAGTCGACTACGAACCCATCAGATGAATTGGGGATGGCTGATTGATTGATTCATTCTGGTGACACCGCTTTCAGAGCTTAGGTGAATATCCATGTCGGAATAGCTGTCGGAATAACTATCAGAATAGCTATCGAAATCTGAGAGACTCGAACTGGTTGAGGGATTCATCTCGTACGATCAGATGAAGGATTTTTAATAAAGAAATAGATTATAGGATGTAGATTAGTACTCTAAAATACATAATTTACATATGCATATATAATACTAAAATCCCATAAGTTACGGTGGAATCTACGGAAGCTGTCAGGCAAAGGTAACAATAACAGATACGCTAAGATATGAATTTATCTATACACTATCTATGCAATAGAGGCAGTAAGACGTGTTTAGACTTTAAGGATGATAAGAAAATAATTTTCGACACTAATGATAAACAAAACTTTTGACATGCAGACACGGTCGAAGTCCAGACTCACTAATGCATCCTAACGACTTATCAGTTATACACACTAATGCAGACCTGGTTCGCTAAGACCACCGCTCTGATACCAACTAAAAGGACCCGTCCTAATCCATCCGAACGAAGTCCATATCGATTATAAATGATTCGCAACAGTTGATTACATCGCGAGGTACTTGACCTCTATATGATACATTTTACAAACATTGCATTCATTTTGAAAAGACAATCTTTCATTACATCTAAAGTTGACAGACATGCATACAATTTCATAATATATCCAACTATAATTGACTTAATAATGATCTTGATAAACTCAACGACTCGAATGCAACGTCTTTTTGAAATATGTCATGAATGACTCCAAGTAATATCTTTAAAATGATCAAATGCACAGCGGAAGATTTCTTTCGTACCTGAGAATAAACATGCTTTCAAGTGTCAACCAAAAGGTTGGTGAGTTCATTAGTTTAACATAAATAATCATTTCATAATTTTAATAGACCACAAGATTTCATATTTCCATTTCTCATAATCATACGTCCCATGCATAGAGACAAAAATATCATTCATATGGATTGAACACCTGGTAACCGACATTTACAATATACATATAAGAATATCTCCATCATTCCAGGATCCTCCTTCGGACATGATATAAATTTCGAAGTATTAAAGCATCCGGTACTTTGGATGGGGCTTGTTGGGCCCGATAGATCTATCTTTAGAGTTCGCGTCAATTAGAGTGTCTGTTCTCTAATTCTTAGATTACCAGACTTAATAAAAAGGGGCATATTCGGTTTAATAATTCGACCATAGAATGTAGTTTTAAGTACTTGTGTCTATTTTGTAAAACAGTTATAAAAGCAGCGCATGTATTCTCAGCCCAAAAATATAAAGGGTAAAAAGGCAAATGAAACTCACGCATATAATTATTGTAAAATAGTTAATAAAACATTTGCATGTATTCTCAGCCCCAAAAATGTAAAGAGTAAAAGGGATCAAATGAAACTCACACTTTATAATTATTGTAAAACAGTTATTAAAGCATTTGCATGTATTCTCAGCCCAAAAATATAAAGGGTAAAAGGGATCATATGAAACTCACGTATATAAATATTGTAAAACAGTTATTAAAACAGTGCATGTATTCTCAGCCCAAAAATATAATGAGTAAAAGGGAATCAAATGAACTCACCTAATGTATTTGGTAGTAAAAATACATATAACAACTTTTAACAATGCAGGGTTGGCCTCGGATTCACGAACCTATATCATGTATATTAACACATAACACATTTAATCGACTGAGTTTATTTATATTATATAATGTATATAAATTAATATCTTTTTATGTATTTCTATATATATATATAGGATTATATTAAGATATATTTTTATATCACCACTACTTTATTTGGTAATATTATAATAGAAGGTTGTAATATTTTTTGGATAATAAGGATATGATAATAATAATAATAAATAATAGTAGTGATAGTAAAAATGATGATAATAATATATAAAACTTGATAATGATAATAATAATAATAATAATAATAATAATAATAATAATAATAATAATAATACTTATGTTAATATTAATAATTCTATTATTTGTAAAGAGATACTAATTCTAATATTTACGAAAATGATAATAACTTTTGTTACTTTAATAATAATAATAATAATAAACATGTTCATGATAATAATATTAATGTTCTAAATCTAATAGTAATTTCATAATTAATAATTATAATAATAATAATAGATATAATACTTATAGTTATGTTAATAATAATAACCATAATCATCATATTGATAATAATACTAAAATGATAAAATTTAGTAATAGTATTTACATAGATAATACTTATGGTGATACTAATAATAATAATGATAATGTTACTTATATTTATGATAATAATAATAATAATTATAGTACTAATCATAATTATAATAGTGTATATTAATAATAATAATAATAACAATAAATGATAAAACTACCTTCCAAGGCTTTCTTAAAAAAATGTCATCTCTGGGACTCGAACCCTAGACCTCCCATATACCCGCCATCACACGAAACCAGTTGGGCTGTTGCCCTCATCTCGAAATATTACAGAAAACACTAGTATTTAACCCGTATTTTAATTTGTCCATCTTCTTCCTCCTAACCCAAAATCCATCGACCCATAATCAAATAATCATAACAACAAGATTTAGATCCTTCACATAATTGTAATTCATCAATATCAATTGATTGTAGTAATTGAGGAAAAAAATAAAAAAATATATATATATATATATATATAAAACCGCTGTTACGGTTTCAAGTAAAAAAAAATTGATTTTGTTTTTGGGATCGTTTTGGACAATGTTGATAACACGAAGTAGGTTTAAAATCACTCCTGGAATCTTTCTCAACCCTCAATTGAATCAGAAACATCAACTACAACTCGAATTAAATCGAAGAACACAGTTTGACTTTTTTTAATTAAAACTTTGACTCGAAAATTTGAAATTAATACAAAAACTTAAGATTTGAAACTTTATAGAAAGTTTGTATGAACAATTACTAACATCTTTGCATTATTACATTTTGAGAATAGTTTCAAAATCAAAATCTGGCAAAAAAAGTTGAAGACACAGAGTGACGAGCTGTTTGAATTTCTTTTGATGAATTTAATTTATTTAAATCGCTGTTTGGTTGATAATTGATGTTGAGAATATGAAACTGATTAAATGTATTAATATCCTGGAGCAATACCTTCGATTTATAACTAATGGGTGTAGACAAAAATAATTGATCAGGAAGAAGAAAAAAAAATATTAAATAAAAAGATTGATCGAGATGGCTAACGAATTTTGGAGTTTTGCTATATGAAACGAATCTTATTTTTACAAGTAGTAGACAGAAAATAAAGTCAAATAAAGCAGGATCCCAATATGTAGCTGATTTGAAGAGAACACAGACTTTTATTCTTTGAAAAAAAAATAATATTACTTTTAATATCTAAAGAAAATATAAATAACTATGAATATAATAATTAACAAATATTAGTAATAAAGTCATTGTATTATGTATAAATTAATAATAATGATACATCTAAAAATAATGATAATAATAATATGATGATAGTAATAACAAAAATGATAATAAAAGAAATGTTGATAATAATATTATTAATAATACCACTAATGATACTAATTCTAATAATATTAATATTATTAATAGTAATAATAATTTTAATAATAATATAACAATCTATATATATGAGATTTCACACTTGTATCATAATATCATTAATACTGATATTAATATCAATATTTATAATAATAATGAAAGTAATAATATTATAACAACTATATTTTTAACCAGTATAATATATGTATATATATATACAGTTTCTTTTTTTTTATTAATAACTTTTTATCTTGTATATTATTTTATATATTTGATTTTAATGTTTCAATTATATTTAATTATTATATATACATACATTTATATTTATTAATGTTTATATATACATATTTAGTTACAACAATTGTTCGTGAACCGTCGAGCATAGTAATAGGGTAATTGATTACATGAATATTAATCTCAAAGTTTTCGGGACTTAATATTACAGACTTTGCTTATCTTGTCGGAAACATATAAAGATTGAAGTTTACATTTGGTCAAAAATTCCCGGGTCATCACAATAAGCAAAGTCTGTTAGGTTGAGTCTCAGAAATTTTGAACTGTTTCATATATTCAATTGACCTTCGACCATACTCGATGATTCACGAATAATTGTTTATAGTTAGACATGTATATATATATATATATATATATATATATATATATATATATATATATATATATATATATATATATATATATATATATATATATATATATATATATATATATATTTCCTATAACTTGAAACCATAACATATAATCTAGTTGTTAGAAATTATTGATGCACGATAATTTAGGATATAAAATAAAAATTTGTAATTAAAATGTAATTATATATATATAGACTTTTGAAATATATAAACTTTGATTACTTTATTTGGAAATATACGTTTTAATTTTTCTTATTTAATAACGAATGCTTATATATACAATTGTGGGTTAGTATATATAAAATACATATAAATTTTTATACATAATTATTATATGTATATTGTAATGCTTATATATAATTTATAAATTAATTTATAAATATTACATGTAGAAATTTATAACAATTTCATTCTATATGAGTATTTATATATTAATAATAATTAGTTATATTAATATTATTAATATTATTACTATTATTATTATTATTATTATTAATTTCAATATTAATATCAAATATTAGTAATACCAATATTATTATAATTAGTATAAATATTATAATCTTTAATAATGTTGTTATTATCATTCTTTTATTATGATAATTAATATATCATTATATATTATACTTATTAATATCATCTATAAATTTTATAAATTCTTTGATTAAGAACTAGGTAATATTATCTAAAAACATTTTTACTATTAATATTAATATATTAATATATTTAATAAATTATAATATTAAATATAATATATATATACAGATATGGAATCCCATGGTACTCGAATATCACTATCTGTGTATTTTTTTTCTTTATTCTTCTGCTTGCTTGTGAACCATTGTCGACTAACAACCCTACAGGTAATCACTCAATTATTGTTACTATGAAAATTACTCAGATTTTACAATATAAAGTCGTCTGTTAATTGTTAAATAGAAGGAGAAATTGTTAAAAACAAAAACAGATATATTTTTTTTCTTCTTTTTCCCTGTTCGTGTCAAATTTTCCAAAAGCTCGAATTCGTTTTAATTTTTAAAATTCATAAATGCAGAGATGTTAGTAACCTTCCATTCAATCTATCTGCAATATTTCAGCTTTCAATTTCTTAAACTGAGCAAGAATTTTGGAGTCAAAGGTTCTAAATAAAAAGTCAAACGAACGTTCAAAGAATAAATTAGAGCCGTAGATGTTGTTGCCGTTGAAATTAGTGATTCATAAAGTTTATATGAATCATTTTTAACATAATTCATGTTAAAAAATTTTCTTGAGGCCGTTTATAAATCAAAAATCAAAGTTGGAGTTATGGTACGTTACAGCGAATTTCAATTTATATATATATATATATATTTTTATCTCGACTGATTAAATCAAAATCTTTATATAGAGATAATTCCTAGATCGTTTACATCCTCTAATACAATTAGTGATTGGTTATTATGATATTGATATACACTTGATCGAATGAGATAGTGAAGAAGATGAAAGGAATAGACAGAAATATAATTAAGTTTAAATATAAATGGGGTAGAATATTAATCAGGAAAGACAGCGTAGCTTGAGTGGTTTAGTGGTGTGTCGGGTGTGCGAGGGGTCTCGGGTTCGAGCCCGGGCGTGGTCTTCTTTTTGGGAGAACATTTAAAGGTAGCTTTTTATTGTTATTATTATTATTATTATCATTTTATTATTATTATTATTATTATTATTATTATTATTATTATTATTATTATTATTATTATTATTATTATTATTATTATTATTATTATTATTATTAATTATTATTATTATTATTATTATTATTATTATTATTATTATTATTATTATTATTATTATTATTATTATTATTATTATTATTATTATTATTATTATTATTATTATTATTGTTGTTGTTGTTGTTGTTGTTGTTGTTATTGTTATTATTGTTATTGTTATTGTTATTGTTATTGTTATCATTATTATGATTATTATTACTATTATATTTATTAACGACTAATGTAAGTATTATAATTATTATTATGTTAACACAATTACCCTGATTAATATTATTATCATATTTGATTATATTTTTGATAATAAGTAACATCATTAAGTATTAATAGTGTTATTATTGTATTATTAATATTGATATAAGTATTATTATGATTAAGATTATTATTATTATTGTTGATATGAAAATAATACAAATTATTATAATTATCATTAATATTAGTATTAGTAACATTTAGAATTTTTATTATTAACAAAAGTATTATTATTAAGATTACCACTAGTAATAAGATTGTTATTATTATCACTATTATGATTAAGTATTAGGTATTATTATCAAGATTATTATTTTCATTACCATTACTATTAAATTATTCACTTTATTAAAAGCTTCTATTATTATCATTATTATGAGATTTATTGTATAAACTATCATTAATATTATCATTATTATTAATATTAATATTATTATTATTATTATTGTTATCACTTAAAATATTATCTTAAAATACTACTTTAACAAATAAATGATATTTATATATAAATATATTTAATACATATAAAATAACAAAATTTAATATTCTTATGTACAAAATGAATATATGAAACAAATACATATTATTAATAATAGAAGGATATAATTAATAAATTTATATATACAATTGCTCGATTACAATTATGTGTATTAATAAATATACAAATGATATAGGTTCGTGAATCCGAGGCCAACCCTGCATTGTTCAGTATCGTCGTATGCATATTTTTACTACAAAATATCGTATTGTGAGTTTCATTTGCTCCCTTTTTAAATGCTTTTGAAATATATATTTTTGGGACTGAGAATACATGCGCTGCTTTATAAATGTTTGACGAAATAGACACAAGTACTTAAAACTAAATTCTATGGCTGGATTATTAAACCGAATATGCCCCTTTTTAGTCTGGTAATCTAAGAATTAGGGAACAGACACCCTAATTGACGCGAATCCTAAAGATAGATCTATTGGGCCCAACAAGCCCCATCCAAAGTACCGGATGCTTTAGTACTTCGAATTTATCATGTTCGAAGGGAGTCCCGGAATGATAGGGGATATTCTATATGCATCTTGTTAAGGTCGGTTACCAGGTGTTCACCATATGAATGATTTTTATCTCTATGCAGTTTGTGAAATGCCTGATATGAGATGTATATTTATGAGAAATGGAAATAAAAATCTTGTGGTCTATTATATTATTGGAAATGATTGTTTTTGATAAACTAATGAACTCACCAACCTTTTGGTTGACACTTTAAAGCATGTTTATTTTCAGGTATGAAAGAAATCTTCCGCTGTGCATTTGCTCATATTAGAGATATTACATGGAGTCATTCATGACATATTTCAAAAGACGTTGCATTCGAGTCGTCGAGTTCATCAAGATTATTAGTAGGTCAATTATTGTTGGATATATTATGAAATGGTATGCATGCCGTCAACTTTCGATGAAATGAAAGTTTGTCTTTTAAAAACGAATGCAATGTTTGTAAAATGTATCATATAGAGGTCAAGTACCTCGCGATGTAACCAAATGTAATGTATTCGTCCTGATGGATTAGGACGGGTTGCTACAGTTGGTATCAGAGCGGTGGTCTTAGCGAACCAGGTCTTGCATTAGTGTGTCTAACTAATAGTTGTTTAGATGCATTAGTGGGTCTGGACTTCGACCGTGTCTGCATGTCAAAAGTTTTGCTTATCATTTCGTGTCGAAAATCATCTACTTATCATTCTTAGGAAATTACCTGGTTATCATTCTTAGTCTAGACACTTCTTATTGCATTGATTGCATGAATAGTGTAGAGACAAAATTCAGATCTTAGCGTATCTGTTACTGTAGACTTTATCTAACATGTTTCCTTAATTTCCTCCGTAATCTACGGGATCTTTTGTACTATACATAGATATTCTATGTAATTAGAATATCATCCGATATCCGAAAATCATTTCATAAAATCCTTTACCTAATCGTGCCAGATGAATTCCACAACCAGTTCAAGTTCGTCGAATTCCGATAACTATTCCGATATGGATTTTCACTCGAGCTCCGAAAGCAGTGTAACTGGAATGGATCAACCGATTAGCCATCATCTATTCTGGATGAATTGGGGCTGGGTTTGTAGCCTCCTCAATCATTGGAGATAAGAAGAAGGTGATCCTTTTCATCCACCACATTGCCCTCTTAGCGAAGAACCTGAAGCACTTACCTGCGAACCTGTCTGAAACACCATTTTCTCTCTCATTTCTAGAGTATCTCGTCATGATTATATACTATACCAAATTCTAGATCATATTTATCCGCTCGTCCGAATCGACAATCACCCCGGTGTAATAGAAGAAGTCAACGAGCTTCGCGCTCGGGTAGTGGCTTTGGAGAATATGGTGCAAAGGTTATAAACACCAGCAGCAGCACCAGCAGCATAACCAGTTCCACCATCATCAACGCCAACAGTACCATTACCACCACCAACAACAACCGCATCGCAAACCTCAACTTCACAACCTATCACACGAACATCAACGTCATATGCACCATAGATACCAAGGAGTACCAACAACAATGAATGATGAAGTATTAATTCATAACTTCATTGAAGAAATATTCTACGAAGAATATGTGGTTTCTAAAAGTTTTAGAGATTATTTATTCTAGCTCAAACTGAAAATCAAATGAGTTTAATAACATATTGACTCATTAAATCCATAATTACCTCTGAAGAAAATATATATGTATATATATTTCCATAAAGATTGTAATTAAAAATTCTTTCGTACAAACTGTTAATGATGAAAATATTTTAACGGGTAGGTAATACCCGAGGAATATTTAGATTTCACATTAATAAGTTACACTGTACATTCTTCGAATCTGATTCAACAGTCATTTACTATCCTACTTACATCCACAGATATACGTATCCGTTCACCGCAAAATAACCATTTTCACTCAATTTCATATTGGATTTTGACTTATCAGAATCCAACAAGTGGCATAATGAAGAAAACACTGGACAAAATAAAATTTGTTAGAAATAAACAAATTAACTACGAGAAAATTTTTGTTAAGAATCCACACTAACTGTTCCTAGCTAATTGTTCCTAGCTAACTGATTACATTTTATTTATCGCAATTTTAATTCTCGCAATTTTATTTATCCTCATTTAATTTTTGTTATTTATTTTACGCACTTTATTTATCGTCATTTAAATACTGTTATTTACGCATTTTAAATATCAGGACACGTATACAAAGTTTTGACATATCATATCGACGCATCTACAATAATATATATACTTTGAGTTGTGATCGAGTCTGAGACATGTATACGGGTCACGATATGTTTTAATTAATTCGAATATTATATATTAAACTGTATATGAATTATTGAATTACTAACCGTGGACTACAAACTGTGGACTACCAACATTGGATAATTAAAATGAATTAAAATATTGATTTTAACATATGAAACTAAACAATTCTTCAAGTTTGCCACTTGGTCTCATCTTAAACCTCATTTGTAACTTGACGATTACAATCTGCGTTCAAACTTTTTATGGTTCTTGATAACACCTCAATCGAGAGAATAAACTAACCGCACTTCATCTACGGAAGAAAAGATTGATACATATAGTTATATACCTGAAAACACTCGGAACCTGAGTAAATGTTTAACACGTATCTGTGCTAGCTCCTTTGGCATTATTATTACCCAAAATAACTTTACAATCCCTTTCCAAATTAGCCAATTTTGTCACAGCTCTAGCAAGTCAACTTCGACTTTTAGTTCAAAACAACTATATTATAACCTTGATATATATGCGTACTCTTTTATTGTTACCAAGGAACCTTTTATATTCCACCACATTAGCGGTAAACTTACCTGCAACTTCATTACTCATTGATTTAAGTATCTCCGAAAAACCATTATATTTGTTCATTAAAACCCTATCATATATTCATCCACATATTGTAACAAGAATTGCCATATGATAATGCTAAAAACGAACATATATTTCATAGCATTATTCCTCAAGAAAGACAAGCTTTTAGTTGCAATTGTTCTATTTAAAAGTGATATTCGTTTAAATAATAAAAGGTGAAGACAAAAGACAGATTCGACGAATTGAAGACGCAAACGACCAAAAAGCTCAAAAGTACAAAATACAATCAAAGAGGTTCCAATTATTGATAAGAAACGTCTCGAAATTACAAGAGTACAAGATTCAAAACGCAAAGTACAAGATATTAAATTGTACGCAAGGACGTTCAAAAATCCGGAACCGGGACCAGAGTCAACTCTCAACGCTCGACGCAACGGACTAAAAATTACAAGTAACTATGCACATAAATATAATATAATATTTAAATAATTCTTATAATTATTTATATATTATATAAATAATAAAAATCCGTCGGCAAGAAAGACTCCAAAGTTGGTGAGCTGTATTTTCAAACTCCGCGACTCGCGGAGTTTGAAGGCAAAAATTGTCGCGAGTCGCGGAGTATCCCTGAACTCAATTCCCTATAAAGCCAACCGAATTCTGATCATTTTTCACACTCATATATCCATCCTCTCTATATCTATACGTAAATATTTATATTTATATTTTAATTTTAATTTTAATCCTAATAATAAAGGTATGTTAGCAAATGTTGTAAGGGTGTAAGTCGAAATTCTGTCCGTGTAACGCTACGCTATTTTTAATCATTGTAAGTTATGTTCAACCTTTTTAATTTAATGTCTCGTAGCTAAGTTATTATTATGCTTATTTAAAACGAAGTAATCATGATGTTGGGCTAATTACTAAAATTGAGTAATTAGGCTTTGTACCATAATTGAGGTTTGGACAAAAGAACGACACTTGTGGAAATTAGACTATGGGCTATTAATGGGCTTTATATTTGTTTAACTAAATGATAGTTTGTTAATGTTAATATAAAGATTTACAATTGGGCGTCCCTATAAATTACCATATACACTCGATCGGACACGATGGGCGGGGTATTTATATGTACGAATAATCGTTCATTTAACCGGACACGGGAATGGATTAATAGCCACTAGAATAATTAAAACATGGGTGAAATTATGTACAAGGACACTTGGTATAATTGATAACAAAATATTAAAACCTTGGGTTACACTCAGTCGACATCCTGGTGTAATTATTAAACAAAGTATTAAAATCTTGTTACAGTTTAAGTCCCCAATTAGTTGAAATATTTAACTTCGGGTATAAGGATAATTTGACGAGGACACTCGCACTTTATATTTATGACTGATGGACTGTTATGGATAAAAACCAGACGGACATATTAAATAATCCAGGACAAAGGACAATTAACCCATGGGCATAAAACTAAAATCAACACGTCAACCATCATGATTACGGAAGTTTAAATAAGCATAATTCTTTTATTTCATATTTAATTTCCTTTATTTTATATTTAATTGCACTTCTAATTATCGCATTTTTATTGTTATTGTATTTAATTGCACTTTTAATTATCGTACTTTTTAATTATCGCAAGTTTATTTTATCTCATTTTTATTAATCGCAATTTCATTATCGTTATTTACTTTACGCTTTAAATTAAGTCTTTTATTTATTATTTTACATTTGGTTTTAACTGCTACTAAAGTTTTAAAATCGACAAACCGGTCATTAAACGGTAAAAACCCCCCTTCATAATAATAATATTACTTATATATATATTTGTATATTTATAAAAGTAAACTAATATAGCGTTAAGCTTTGTTTAAAGATTTTCCCTGTGGAACGAACCGGACTTACTAAAAACTACCCTACTGTACGATTAGGTACACTGCCTATAAGTGTTGTAGCAAGGTTTAAGTATATCCATTCTCTAAATAAATAAATATCTTGTGTAAAATTGTATCGTATTTAATAGTATTTCCTGCTAAAATTAATAGCTATTTTATATACACCTCGCATAACATCAAGTTATTTTTGGCGCCGCTGCCGGGGAACAATCTAGCTTAAAAGCCGGAAGCAACGCTAAAAAAAAAAAAAAAATTAGTTTACTTTTATTAAAATTCGTTTTTATAAAAATACGTTTTTAATTATTCAAAAATATAAAAAGAAAAACAAAAATATAAGTATTTTTAAGATTTTGTTAAATATTTAAGTTTTATAAAGTTTCTTTATTTTTATATAAGTTTTATTTAAGTATTTTGTTTTTATTTAAAACATAAAAAAAAAACCGAAATTTTTTTTTTAATATATATAAATCTATTTTTAAGATATTTTTAAAATTATAAAGTAGTTCTATTTTTATTTAAGTTTTTAAATATAAGTTTTTATTATACAAATATTTTGATATAAACAGAAAATATAAAAACAGAAAATATATAATAAAAAAAAAACGCGTCAAATTTAAAACTGTACTAGAGTTGAATTTTGGAACCCCGCGACTCGCGGGGTTTGCTACTTGGAATACCGCAACTCGCGGAGCTACCCTGACACCGACAGAACCCTAATTTAGCATTTATTACGGGTAATTATTAATTATTATTATTATTAACCCTAATTAATTAGTTTTACTTTTTATTTAATTTATATTTTAGTTAAATTAGTTTAATTTTAATTGTAAAATTAATAGTTTTAACAAATAAATAATATAAAAATAATATTTTTATAAAAATTGTATTTTTTTACAACTTTTTGTATATTTTTATATTTTGTCCCTTTTTAATTGTTTTAGCGTAATATTTGCTCATATTTAGTTTTAAACTTAGTTTTTTGCCATAGTTATTTTTACTTCTAGATTTTTAGGCTTTGCCGTAGAATTCCTTAAGTGCTTTTTCTTTAGACTAAGATTTAGGTACTTTAGAATTTTGCGACGCCTTTTTAAGTTTTAGTTTCTTTTTAAGTTATTTCCATTTGGGATATAGTTTTTCCTGTAAGCTTTAATATTTTTAGACGGCTTTTACCTATGTATCAATTATCATTCCAATTAGTAATCTCAATTTGCGATTATAATTTTAAGTTAGTTGTAGTAATAAGGTTAGGTTAGTCAAGTGTTTTTAAGTTTTATAAGTTTCTTTTATTTTTCCGTCACCTTTTATTTTTCAACTATTTTTCTTTTTCGACCTTTTTCCGACAAACTCTTTTTCTTTCTTATTTCTCGCTATTCTAGTTTTAGGACATAGATTTTTATTCTACTTCTTATCTAAATTTCTTAAAATTACGAAAATTTATTTTAAGTGGTTAAATTGATAGACATCAAAATTTTCTGGTTCGTAGTAATAGTTGGATTTGTACGTGGACCGGGTTATTGGAGCCAAACAGTCCTCAATTATATTGAGACCAAACAAATCCTGCCCCTCTGCTGCATCTTTTGGCTATTCGAAACGTGGGCAAAATCAGAAAAGTCTATTGATTGGATAACTTATTATAATTTTTCTTTCCTTTTAAAAACTAATAGGATATTCAGTGAATGCACCGAGCAAGACGTTAACCACCTTTTGTACGTTCACCACCTGTAACTAGATCAAGACATTTAGCAAATATTACTGCCGTTGATTTTTCTTTAGAATCGTCATCCAGTCGAGCAAGTACTCCAGTTCAAATTTTTGATAATCCATTTTTTGAACCCGACCTCACAATTGAGAATCCGGAGAATATTCAGGAACGATTCGTAGATTCTGAACCACTAAACTTTCCTCCGGAACCACCAATCATTCAAACAGAGATTGTTGAGGAACGAACCATTAAATCAGAATCCTCTAGTGATTCCGATTCAACAAATTCAATTATGGAGAATCTGGAACCTTTAAGTATGGAAGACCGAATGAGAGCTAAACGCACTGGCCAAGGTCACGCAATTACTCATCCAGACATTAATGCGCCAGATTATGAAATCAAAGGACAAATTCTACACATGGTGACTAATCAATGCCAATTTAGTGGTGCGCCGAAGGAAGATCCAAATGAACATCTACGTACCTTTAATAGGATCTGCAGACTATTTAAAATATGAGAAGTGGAGGATGAACAGATATATCTCATGTTATTTCCCTGGACTTTAAAGGGAGAAGCCAAAGATTGGTTGGAATCGTTACCTGAAGGGGCGATTGATACATGGGATGTTTTAGTTGAAAATTTTCTTAAACAATTCTTTCCTGCATCTAAAGTCGTAAGACTTCAAGCAGAAATTGTTACGTTTACACAGAAGCCGAATGAAACTCTATATGAGGCGTGGACTAGATTTGGAAAGTTATTAAGAGGATGTCCGCAACATGGTTTAGACACCTGTCAAATAGTACAAATATTCTACCAAGGATGCGATATCACTACAAGGAAAGACATAGATATAGCAGCTGGTGGTTCTATTATGAAGAAAACCGAAACTGATGCTTACAAAATTATTGATAACACTGCTTCCCACTCACATGAGTGGCACCAAGAAAAAGATATCGTTAGATCATCTAAAGCAGCTAGAGCCGATTCTAGCCATGACTTAGATTCCATTTCTGCAAAGATAGATGCTGTCGAGAGACGAATGGAAAAGATGACTAAAGATATTCACTCAATACGAATTAGTTGTGAGCAGTGTGGAGGACCACATTTGACAAAAGTTTGTCTCAGTATTGAATTAACAATGGAACAAAGAGAGAATATTTCATACATAAACCAAAGGCCTGGAAATAATTATCAGAATAATTATCAACCGCCAAGACCGATTTACAATCAAAACCAGAATTATAACAGAAATATTCCATACAACAACCAACAAGGTCCTAGCAATCAACAAGTATCCAATAATAATTACAACCAGCAAAGACCTAATTTTCAAAACAAACCACCACAACAAACCGATGATAAAAATCCGAATTTAGAAGATATGATAACGAAGCTAGTTGAAACTCAAACGCAGTTTTTCACATCTTAGAAACAAACTAATGAACAAAATGCTCAAGCATTTAGAAATCAACAAGCTTCTATTCAAAATCTGGAACAAGAAGTAAGTAACCTAGCAAGGTTAATAGGTGAAAGAAAACCGGGAAGTCTACCTAGTGATACAAATGCTAACCCCCGGAATGAAACAGCTAAAGCCATTACCACAAGAAGTGGTACAACACTTAAACCACCTGAAATACCTGTAACTTCTGATGAAGCTATTCCTACTCCACAAGAACCCCAACCTAATCAAGATAAGGAAAAAGAACCGGTAGTTGAAAAGGTTAATGAAGATAACACAGTTAAGGCTAAACCTTATGTTAAACCATACCAACCACCACTTCCTTACCCGAGTAAAATGAAGAAAGAGAAACTTGAAGCCGAGCAATCCAAATTCTTGGATATGTTTAAACAGATAAATGTAAATCTTCCTTTCATTGATGTGATTTCAGGAATGCCTAGATATGCTAAATTCTTGAAAGATCTAATTTCAAATAGAAAGAAAATGGAAGAACTCTCGACTGTTACCATGAATGCTAATTGTTCAGCAGTGCTGTTGAATAAGATACCAGAAAAACTATCTGATCCAGAAAGTTTCACAATTCCATGTTTTCTGGGTAGTCTTAGTTCAATAGAAGCATTGGCAGACTTAGGTGCTAGTATAAATCTAATGCCGTATTCACTATACGCTAAACTAGACCTTGGAGAATTGAAACCAACCAGAATAAGCATACAACTAGCCGATAGATCAATAAAATATCCTAGAGGGATAATGGAGAATATGCTAGTTAAAGTTGGTACTTTAGTATTTCCAGTAGATTTTGTTGTTCTGGACATGGAAGAAGATTCTCAAGTTCCTCTCATATTAGGAACACCATTCTTAAACACGGCTAAAGCAATGATAGACGTGTTCGGTAAGAAATTGACCCTAAGTATTGAGGATGAGAGTGTTACCTTTTCAGTTGATAGAGCAATGCAACAACCACAATCTGCAGATGATACATGTTATTATATTCAAACTATAGATGCACATGCAGAATTATTAGAAGAATTTCCAGAATTACAAGGAACAGGAGAATGTTCTTTAGGAGAAGGAACAGAACAAATTGATGAAGCTGAAATGTTAGCTACACTTATAGCTAATGGATATGAACCAACAACAGAAGAAATTCAAATGCTAAAAGAAGAAGACAGATATCGATATAAATCATCGATAGAAGAACCTCCGAAATTAGAGTTAAAGCCACTTCCAAACCATTTGGAATACGCTTATTTACATGGTGAATCTGAATTACCTGTAATAATATCGTCTTCTCTTACTGAAAATGAGAAATCACAACTCATTTCTGTGTTGAAAGCTCATAAACCAGCCATTGCATGGAAGATTCATGATATTAAAGGAATAAGTCCTTCGTATTGCACACATAAAATCCTTATGGAAGAAGGTCATAAAACGTATGTGCAACGCCAACGAAGACTAAATCCTAATATGCAAGATGTAGTTAAGAAAGAGATTATTAAACTGCTAGATGCAGGTTTAATTTATCCAATTTCTGATAGTCCATGGGTAAGCCCAGTTCAATGCGTGCCTAAGAAGGGTGGCATGACTGTCATTACAAATGAGAAAAATGAGCTTATTCCTACTAGGACTGTAACAGGATGGCGTGTGTGTATTGATTATAGAAAATTAAATGACGCCACCAGAAAAGATCACTTTCCCTTACCTTTCATTGATCAAATGTTGGAAAGATTAGCCGGAAATAGTTACTATTGTTTTCTAGATGGATTTTCCGGATATTTTCAAATTCCAATAGCACCCGAAGATCAAGAGAAAACCACATTCACGTGCCCTTATGGTACTTTTGCTTACAAACGCATGCCATTTGGACTTTGCAACGCCCCTGCAACCTTTCAAAGGTGTATGATGGCGATTTTTCATGACATGATAGAAGAATGCATGGAAGTTTTCATGGATGACTTTTCAGTCTTCGGTGATACATTTGAATCATGTCTAACTAATCTTGAACGAATGCTTATTAGATGCGAACAATCAAATCTAGTACTTAATTGGGAGAAATGCCATTTTATGGTTAAAGAAGGCATCGTTCTTGGTCATAAAATTTCAAAAGAAGGAATTGAAGTGGATAGAGATAAAGTAGATGTAATTGCTAAACTTCCACATCCCACCAATGTTAGAGGAGTTAGGAGTTTTCTAGGGCATGCCAGTTTTTACCGACGTTTCATAAAAGATTTTTCTAAAATTGCCACTCCTATGAATAAACTCCTAGAAAAGGATGCTCCATTCATCTTTTCAGATGAATGTATCAAATCTTTTAATATTCTTAAAGAGAAACTCACTAATGCGCCGATCATGATAACACCAAATTGGAATCTACCATTTGAACTAATGTGCGATGCAAGTGATTTTGCAATGGGAGCCGTTTTAGGACAAAGGATTGAAAAACGATTTCAACCTATATATTATGCTAGTAAGACGTTACAAGGAGCACAAACAAACTATACAACTACTGAAAAAGAACTCCTTGCTATTGTCTTTGCTTTTGAAAAATTTCGATCATATCTCGTTCTAGCAAAAACGGTGGTCTATACCGACCATTCTGCTCTTAGATACCTATTTTCGAAACAAGATGCTAAACCAAGATTAATCCGTTGGATCTTACTCTTACAAGAGTTTGATATTGAAATCCGAGATAAAAGAGGAGCAGAAAATCTCGCCGCTGATCATCTTTCTCGTCTTGAAAATCCCGAATTAGAAGTTCTAAATGAATCGGCCATACAAGACAACTTTCCTGATGAATATCTATTAAAGATAGATTATAAAGAAATTCCATGGTTTGCAGACTATGCAAACTACTTAGTTTGTGGATTCCTTGAAAAAGGATTATCGTACCAAAGACGAAAGAAATTCTTCAGTGATATAAAACACTATTTTTGGGAAGATCCACATCTGTTTAAAAGTTGTCCCGATGGAATAATACGCCGATGTGTATTTGGAGATGAAGCTAGTAAAATTTTAAACCATTGTCACACAGGACCAACAGGAGGGCATTATGGGCCTCAACTAACAGCAAGAAAAGTTTATGATGCTGGATTCTATTGGCCTACAATTTACAAAGACTCACACCTTCTTTGCAAATCCTGTGATGCTTGTCAAAGGGCCGGAAAAATAAGTCAACGTGATGAAATTCCACAAAATGTCATACAAGTATGTGAAGTATTTGACATTTGGGGTATTGACTTTATGGGTCCATTTCCAAAATCTCATAATAATCTATATATACTCGTAGCCATTGATTATGTATCTAAATGGGCGGAAGCACAAGCTCTCCCAACTAACGATGCACGAGTTGTAGTCAACTTTTTAAAACGTCTTTTTGCAAGGTTTGGAACACCGAAAGCTTTAATAAGTGATCGGGGTACTCATTTCTGTAATAATCAACTTGAGAAAGTTCTTAAAAGATATGGAGTAACTCATAAAATCTCCACCGCATATCATCCACAAACAAGTGGACAAGTTGAAAATACCAACCGAGCTTTAAAACGTATTCTAGAGAAAACCGTAGGATCAAATCCGAAGGAATGGTCCATTAAATTGGAGGATGCACTCTGGGCTTTTAGAACAGCCTACAAAACTCCAATTGGAAACACACCTTTTAGACTTGTTTATGGAAAAGCATGTCATCTTCCAGTAGAAATTGAACACAAAGCATTTTGGGCTTTGAAGACATGTAATCTTTATTTACATGAAGCCGAACGTCTACGATTAAGTCAACTAAACGAATTAGAAGAATTAAGACATGAAGCATACGAAAATTCGTTAATCTATAAGGAAAGAACGAAGAAATGGCATGATAAAAGAATCAGAAGTTCAAAAGAATTTAAAGAAGGAGACAGAGTTCTTTTCAATTCACGATTTAAGCTATTTCCTGAAAAATTGAAATCAAGATGGTCTGGACCATTCATAGTCAAAAGAGTTTTCCCATACGGAACGATAGAATTAATAAATTCAAATGGAATTGAATTTAAAGTTAATGGTCACAGAGTTAAACACTACATAGATAGTCCGATGGAAGTCGACAACGAAGTTAATCACAATTTCGACACCACAGCTAACTAAGTGTGGGGAGAATCAAGTCTTTAAAGGATAATATGTATTTCTGTTAGAGTTAGATTGTCTGTTTTCGTGTAGTTCTCAAAAATAGAACCCGAATGGTCTTTCCCTAGCAGACCCTAAAGAACTAGTCTTCTTCCCCCATTCTGAATTTTTATTTTTTTTAGGAAATGAAGACTACCTGTGAACTAAACCATGGTCTAATGCTACACGCTTTGATCACTAAACGTAATAATGACACACTTCCGAGTGAAATAGTATCAGTAATCAGAGAAAGATTGGACGGAGTTAGAAAAGAATCCAGATGCGAAGATAATAAGTTACAATTTGGTAAAGGAAAATCAAAATCTGCAGCGAAAAGAAGAGCACGACACCTAGAAAGATGTCACAAATGCGGAAAATGGTCACATGGAGGTAAATGTTCAAATAATCAAACCTATTCAAATACCGAATTTGTTACTTTATGCAGAGACGGACCGTTCATATGTTTAGAAGAAAAGACACTGAATGCTCGAGGTTACGCCTATATAGCCATGGAAAACCAATTAAACCGACTATCTTATGAATGGAATAGATCATATAACTAAGAAATCTATTTCACAGGTATGTTTGTACAGTTTTTTTTATTTTTAACCTTTTGATAATAAACGCTAATTTGTTCGCTATAAAGTATTAAATTGGTATTGAATAAAATTAGGTTTGGCGACCGAAATTATTGATATCATTCAAAAATTTATTACATCACTGCGAAATTTAACGTTTATTCTTAAGGTATAAATATCTTTAATCAATCAACCCAAAATATTTCAAAAATTCGTCATGAGTTAAATTAGGCCATGGAACCGAAATTACTTTACCGAAAAGAGGGGCGCATATTTTTGATAATATTTGATTGATTAAAGTGGGATAAAAAGCCAAAAAGATTTTTAATTTTATTTTTACCATGTTTTTAAAATTAATATTTAAATCTTAAATTAATATTGTAAACTTTGTAAAAACAATATTTTTAAAATTGTAAATATTTGAAAAATTAATATAAGTTTGGTATGAATTTGTAATATACATTTTTAAATTAAGTTTGGTGTGAATTTTTAATTTTTAAAATATGAATTTTTAATTTTATGCATTTCAAATTTTAAGTTTGGTGTGAATTTTTAATATTAATTTTGAATTTTATATTTAAATTGTGTGAATTTAAAAACAAAAATTTACTTTATCTCATTAAGTTAAAAATATGATTTTTAAACTTCGTCGTAAGTTGAAGACTAGGTCATTGAACCGAAATTGCTTTACCCGAGAGAGGGACGAGAACTTTTATTATCATTATTTTTAATCTTATTGAATTAAAGTATGCCAAAAACATTAAAAAAAACCCAAAAATCTTAGCTTTTAAAACGATCGCTACAAAAAGACAAATTTTAAAATTTTGTCGAAGGACGGACTAGGACATCGATCCGAAACGACCTCGTCCTAAATAACAAGGAAAACAAAATTTTAAAATTAATTACTTAATTGTTTTAATTAGTATAAGATGTTATAAAAAAAAACAAACTCCGCGAGTCGCGGAGTTTGAAGGGTAATATACCGCGACTCGCGGAGTTCCTAAAATCCAGAAAAAAATATAAACGCAGAACAGCTCAGTCCACACCACAAACTCAAAAATACTGCGAAAATAATACCCGCAAAAACCCGAAAAAACACTCCCAAAATCACAATTTTTAACCGTTAATCATCAAATCTTTTACTAAAATCATGTTGAGAAGGATGTTATCAAGGAATTACTCAAGAAAAACGGTAAATTTCTACACCTAAACACCATTTAATCCGAAAATTAGTGTTCTTGAGCAATTTTTTCCCCAATTTGATTTTGATGCTTTTTAGTGTAATTATGCTTAAATTGCTTATGTATTATGCTTGTATAACCTAGATTGATGCTATTTAACATGATTAGAAGCCTTAAACTTCAAATTTTGAGTAATCTAGGGTTTGTGTTCTTGAGCAAATTTGGGGCTTTTTGATATAAACAGGTTATGGCCGATTTTTGTCATGAATTGTTGCTAAATTAAGTAGTGTAACATGTTTAGGTAGTTAAATGATCCAAACTTTGAGCCTAAACATGATGTTGAGAATTAAAGTGGACTTTTTCAAGTCTAAAATTCATGAACTTGATTTTTGAAAGATAATGCCATTTGAAACTTGTTTAATTGCTAGTAATGATTATTTTGACATGTTATTTGAGTTAAATGCTTATGAACTTGGCGAACATTTTCGTATATGCTTATTTGAAAAAGTGTAGATTTGATAAAAATATGAAAATGAGCTTAAGTTTGATATAAATTGATCATGTCATTGTAATTATTTTGATTGATAATTTTGCTGACACTAATGCATATTTGGATGCACAAAAATTGTGTTTAATGTGTTTTGCAGATTGAAAGGGGTGAATCTTCATCCCAAGCTTGCAATGCTCCTGCTGAGAATGCGGAACAACAGGAGGTGGATAACTTCTACAAACAAGATATACCTCATCCAGTCATGACATTTTCTGATATGCACTTGGAAGATTTGCACCCGAACCTGAGATTTGACAGACTTTGGATAGATTATCCAAAATACCAAAGGGGTTTGCATACTCTTCATTCTAAAGTTGTTGAGGTACCTAGGGTCATAGAATGGGGACCATTAGAAGCTGTAGAATTGGCCTGGCCAATTAGGGAATTACTTGCACAGAGGTATGGTAATTCTACTTTTAACGACTTGGTACGTTTATTCACCATGCGTAGGCCTGTATATAAAGTATGGTGTGAAGAATTGTTGTGTAGTATAGAATTAAATGATCGGGTAGCTAGTTTAACCGATCGATCTTTTATTAGATTTTTGTTAGGAGGTTCGATGCGCCACATGTCTTTACTAGACATGGCTCAGGCTTTACGTATATATACGCCTGAGGAGTTAGTATCTGCCGATTGTAGAGGGTTGATACTAAATGGTAGAAAGATAGATGAAAATTTTGATACACATGGTGTATGGAGTCAAATGACAAGCCATCACCAATTAAAAGGGGGAAATTACTCTTATTTGGATATAGATAGAGCTGAATTAAGAGTGATTCATAGGTTTTTAGCTAATTCGATTACACAAAGAGGTAAGAACAAGGAAAAGGTAAATGAACAGGATTTGTTTTACCATATGTGTATTCGAGACCCACAAAGCGCTGTAAGTATACCTTATTGTGTGGGTTATTATTTATCAGCTATGGTTAGGGGGATGAGACCGCATAGCATAATAGGAGGTGGTATATTTATTACTTTGATTGTTGAATATCTCGGTGTGGATATAAGTCGGGGGGGATTATTAGTCGAAGAACCAGAACCTCGCGATACAATAGGTTTAAATGTATACCATGGTGCGAAAGTTTTGAAGAGGCGAAATAATGCCGCAGTACGATACCATGGTAGACATCCACAGGTTGAGAGAAACCAACAGCAAGGTAATGTAGGAGGGGGAAATGAAATGCAAGAAATGCAAAGGTTTATAGCTTCACAGGAGTACGAAAATGCTAGACAGAGAGCATTTGAAGATTGGCAAGTTCATCAAAACCAAATCATATCTCATTGCCAACATATAGGTAGAAACTATATTCCTACTCCAAAACCCATATTCCCTCCCTGGTCTATAGAGATGCAACCATCGTATCCTACGTATAACCCGGCCGAAGCATTCTATAGCACCTATGGTTATGCATGGAACCCCTATTGGTATCAGTATCATCCCTAGTCTACTTAGTTTTATTTATTTTGTAATTTGTATTGTTGATACGTTTAATACTTATGTTAATATTGTAATAGTTTTTATAATTTTCTAACTTTTATTCTTAGATTTTAATAATTTTTGAATGTGGGGTAATATACCAAACTTCAAAAATATGTATATATGTTTGCAGTTATCTTATGTACACAACAGGGTAAAACAACGCATTTTCAAAGACTGGCATTAAGTTCAGCAAAAGCAACTAATTTTGACGACAAGATGCAAAATATATGTGAAATAACAAGACGGAATGAACAAATGATGTGCACCATTTATCATTCAGCAAACAAACGACAATATATTTGGAAACTTTGGTAAAAATTTAATCATTTTCACACAAATCACCCTCAATAATTTAAATTGTTACTGATTTCTTGCAAATGAGGGCATTGCAAGATCTTAAGTGTGGGAAGGGGTTAAATTCTTTCGGATTTTATAATTTTTATCTTAAACACTTGGTTACCATTAAAAATACTAGTAAAGCAGTAGTTGTATTAGAATCTAGTGCTCTCTGATAATAAAGAACAGCCCTAGTCTTATATACTGACTACCCAATTCTAGTAAAATTTTACCTGATTTACTGTAAGAAAAATGGATCTACACGATGAATCAATTCCATCATTAAAAGGAAGTAAAGTCTTCCGAAAAAGAAACGCGCTTCTTGATTTAAGTCAGGAAGTTGTCGTCCAGACCAGCTGTAGGTTGAAGAAAAATCTAGAAAAGTCATCACTAAAATCAGCAGGAAATCCACGGACCTCAGCATTAAACAGGGTCGCCAAGTGGTCAGATTTATACTAACCATGAGAAGGATTTATCTCGTACAATGGGGGGCACCATGCAAATTAGCTTGATAAGACTAATGAATCAGATCCCCAGAAAGGATAATCTCCTTAAAGATTAAAAATCAGCTTTTAAAGCCTGATATTACTCAATCCTAGAGATTGACCTTAAAGATTGAGAATTCAAACTCATGGAATTCAATGATATCTAAACTCGAGCTTGAACGAGAAAATATTTTGATCAAAAATAAAACCAATTTATTTTCTGAAAACCCTATTTTCAATGCGTTCATTACCATTGAACGTAAAATCCTAGGAATTCACCTGGAATTCATTAGGTCACCTGAACCAAATCGGGTGTCAACCGTAAGAACAGTGGTTGCATAGCATGGTCAAAGACAGGACCTTGTGCCAGACCGAAAAATTATAAGGATGAGCTTTACTATTGCTCCTACCAAGGATAGTAATTGCGTCTGACACGTTATAGACCATAATTAAAAGCATGTCAGGGGACATTGCCTTAACAGTTGCTTGTTCAACGCTTTCCTTTACAACCGGACGGTAGTTTACCGAAAGATAATATACGGGACAAGTAAACTGGACGTGTTGCTTTCCAAATACAAGGTTAGCAATTGGGTGACACAAAACCATAAGTTTTGAGCTAAAATTTTCAAATCTGAAACCCACCAAACCCACAAAAATATTTTGCAAACACCGGTGAAGGGTTATTCCGGAAAACTTATATAGGGTAAAAACTAGATTTAATTTTCAAAAGATCAAATGTTTTCATAAAGATCCAATTTCCTTAATGGATCTAAATTTTTATAGTCATGTGGGACTGTAAACCATATCGTTACTACCATTGTTTATACCGCCGTATAGAAATCACTGATGTACAAAGTGTGAAGAATAAAGAAGTGATTCTAGTATTTCAAGACGATATTGCTTGAGGACAAGCAACGCTCAAGTGTGGGAATATTTGATAATGCTAAAAACGAACATATATTTCATAGCATTATTCCTCAAGAAAGACAAGCTTTTAGTTGCAATTGTTCTATTTAAAAGTGATATTCGTTTAAATAATAAAAGATGGAGACAAAAGACAGATTCGACGAATTGAAGACGCAAACGACCAAAAAGCTCAAAAGTACAAAATACAATCAAAGAGGTTCCAATTATTGATAAGAAACGTCTCGAAATTACAAGAGTACAAGATTCAAAACGCAAAGTACAAGATATTAAATTGTACGCAAGGACGTTCGAAAATCCGGAACCGGGACCAGAGTCAACTCTCAACGCTCGACGCAACGGACTAAAAATTACAAGTCAACTATGCACATAAATATAATATAAATAATTCTTATAATTATTTATATATTATATAAATAATAAAAATTTGTCGGCAAGAAAGACTCCAAAGTTGGTGAGCTGTATTTTCAAACTCCGCGACTCGCAGAGTTTGAAGGCAAAAATTGCCGCGAGTCGCGGAGTATCCCTGAACTCAATTCCCTATAAAGCCAACCGAATTCTGATCATTTTTCACACTCATATATCCATCCTCTCTATATCTATACGTAAATATTTATATTTATATTTTAATTTTAATTTTAATTTTAATTTTAATCCTAATAATAAAGGTATGTTAGCAAATGTTGTAAGGGTGTAAGTCGAAATTCTGTCCGTGTAACGCTACGCTATTTTTAATCATTGTAAGTTATGTTCAACCTTTTTAATTTAATGTCTCGTAGCTAAGTTATTATTATGCTTATTTAAAACGAAGTAATCATGATGTTGGGCTAATTACTAAAATTGGGTAATTGGGCTTTGTACCATAATTGGGGTTTGGACAAAAGAACGACACTTGTGGAAATTAGACTATGGGCTATTAATGGGCTTTATATTTGTTTAACTAAATGATAGTTTGTTAATGTTAATATAAAGATTTACAATTGGGCATCCCTATAAATTACCATATACACTCGATCGGACACGATGGGCGGGGTATTTATATGTACGAATAATCGTTCATTTAACCGGACACAGGAATGGATTAATAGCCACTAGAATAATTAAAACAGGGGTGAAATTATGTACAAGGACACTTGGTATAATTGATAACAAAATATTAAAACTTTGGGTTACACCCAGTCGACATCCTGGTGTAATTATTAAACAAAGTATTAAAATCTTGTTACAGTTTAAGTCCCCAATTAGTTGGAATATTTAACTTCGGGTATAAGGATAATTTGACGAGGACACTCGCACTTTATATTTATGACTGATGGACTGTTATGGACAAAAACCAGACGGACATATTAAATAATCCAGGACAAAGGACAATTAACCCATGGGCATAAAACTAAAATCAACACGTCAACCATCATGATTACGGAAGTTTAAATAAGCATAATTCTTTTATTTCATATTTAATTTCCTTTATTTTATATTTAATTGCACTTCTAATTATCGCATTTTTATTGTTATTGTATTTAATTGCACTTTTAATTATCGTACTTTTTAATTATCGCAAGTTTATTTTATCGCATATTTATTAATCGCAATTTCATTATCGTTATTTACTTTACGCTTTAAATTAAGTCTTTTATTTATTATTTTACATTTGGTTTTAACTGCGACTAAAGTTTTAAAATCGACAAACCGGTCATTAAACGGTAAAAACCCCCCTTTATAATAATAATATTACTTATATATATATTTGTATTTTTATAAAAGTAAACTAATATAGCGTTAAGCTTTGTTTAAAGATTTTCCCTGTGGAACGAACCGGACTTACTAAAAACTACACTACTGTACGATTAGGTACACTGCCTATAAGTGTTGTAGCAAGGTTTAAGTATATCCATTCTCTAAATAAATAAATATCTTGTGTAAAATTGTATCGTATTTAATAGTATTTCCTGCTAAAATTAATAGCTATTTTATATACACCTCGCATAACATCACCATACCAATTACCGAGAATCAGCAATCAGTATTTCGAATCTCGCAACGGTTCTACATCAATAGTTATATGAATATGTATAACATTTACCTCTCTGAATTATGAACTTCACTTCTGAATTTCTGAAAAGCGCTTTAGCCTATGAATCAGTATTCTGAGTATTGAAGGAGCTGATGAAGCAGTGAAAAACTAAAGACTGCCTTAACAGTCAAAAGTTTGATGATAAAGAATGGAGTGTTGGAAACACTCAATGGAAAATTTGTACTGGAAAACGAATTGAGCAAATCATGAAGGAAACTCTGAACAAATCACAAGGACTAAACTTGTACATAAAGAATCCTGATGATTATGTTTCCGATGAAATCTTTAGCGAATACCTTGCTCCTTAATCGCTCCAAATCATCGTGAATGAATTTCATCACCACAATTTGATTCTAAAATTCTAAGATATTATCGTATCTTTCAATATTAATATCCTCAATATTTCTGAAGATATCTTCATAAATATTCTTATCCGAAATCATCTATTTTCTCGCGCTATCTGTGTTATATCATAAAAGGAAACTGTTTTAGTTTCTAAAATCTAAAAAATTTGAATCTAAACTATGAATGTTTTTTGAAGTAGTGTTGGGAATTGATGCATGAGTTAGTATAATATAATGACACTTGATCAACGTGATTAGATTACAGTAAGTCATGCTGAGTTTCTAATGGAACGTGATGATTCACAGATCATAACATCATCATGTACCATGTTACACGACTCTTACATTCTACCTAATCTATAAACATATCAAGAACATATTTTCTTGACAGTTCTATCTTTCTCTTGAAATCTGGTGACTTAACCAATCAAGATCATGCTATTACAGTCTATCTCTTAGAACATTAGTCATGTTCATTCGAAACTCCATACCTACGAATTCTGAACCATTATTCACTGGACTTAAAGTTGGGAAGAGAAAACAAAGGTATGGAACTCCAAAATATAAAGGAAATGAAGAGGGTGGATTCATAGTGAAATATCCGACAGAGCAATCGAGGCAGATCACCGTATTAAATTATAGAGATCTTAATTTTCTTATTCGCTGAAGAATCAAATCTTTTAGATTTCGAAGATTTTCTTTACATCCCTTGAATTCCGGAATTCAACCGAGACAACATCAAAAGCTAAGACGCACCTTATTTTCTAAATTCAACCATGACTACGTCAAAAGTAAAAACAAATATCTATTACCTTATCTCACTCTTTTTTGATAGTTTCACTCGTACGCTTCACATAATTGAATCGTTTTATCTATATTAGTTAATAATGATAAAACTCTATTTATCAACTTATATTCGTCATGAAACCATTTTTATTGTTAGCCATGACGACCTCACTCAAATTTCGGGACGAAATTTCTTTAACGGGTAGGTACTGTGACAACTCGAAAATTTCCGACCAAATTTAAACTTTAATCTTTATATGTTTTGGACACGATAAGCAAAGTCTGTTAGGTTGAGTCTCAGAAATTTTGAACTGTTTCATATATTCAATTGACCTTCGACCATACTCGATGATTCACGAACAATTGTTTATAGTTAGATATGTGTGTGTATATATATATATAGATATATATATCCTATAACTTGAAACCATAGCATATAATCTAGTTGTTAGAAATTATTGATGCACGATAATTTAGGATATAAAATAAAAATTTGTAATTAAAATGTAATTAATATAAACTTTGATTACTTTATTTAGAAATATACGTTTTAATTTTTCTTATTTAATAACGAGTGCTTATATATACAATTGTGGGTTAGTATATATAAAATTCATATAAATTTTTATACATGATTATTATATGTATATTGTAATGCTTATATATAATTTATAAATTAATTTATAAATATTACATGTAGAAATTTATAACAATTTCATTCTATACGAGTATTTATATATTAATAATAATTAGTTATATTAATATTATTAATATTATTACTATTATTATTATTACTACTTTCAATATTAATATCAATATTAGTAATACCAATATTATTATAATTAGTATAAATATTATTATCTTTAATAATGTTGTTATTATCATTCTTTTATTATGATAATTAATATATCATTATATATTATACTTATTAATATCATCTATAAATTTTATAAATTCTTTGATTAAGAACTAGGTAATATTATCTAAAAACATTTTTATTATTAAATTTTAATATATTAATATATTTATTAAATATAATATATATATATATATATATACAGATATGGAATCCCATGGTACTCGAATATCACTATCTGTGTATTTTTTTTCTTTATTCTTCTGCTTGCTTGTGAACCATTGTCGACTAACAACCCTACAAGTAATCACTCAATTATTGTTACTATGAAAATTACTCAGATTTTACAATATAAAGTCGTCTGTTAATTGTTAAATAGAAGGAGAAATTGTTAAGAACAAAAACAGATATATTTTTTTTTCTTTTTCCCTGTTCGTGTCAAATTTTCCAAAAGCTTGAATTCGTTTTAATTTTTAAAATTCATAAATGCAGAGATGTTAGTAACCTTCCATTCAATCTATCTGCAATATTTCAGCTTTCAATTTCTTAAACTGAGCAAGAATTTTGGAGTCAAAGGTTCCAAATAAAAAGTCAAACGAACGTTCAAAGAATAAATTAGAGTCGTAGATGTTGTTGCTGTTGAAATTAGTGATTCATAAAGTTTATATGAATCATTTTTAACATAATTCATGTTATAAATTTTTCTTGAAACCGTTTATAAATCAAAAATCAAAGTTGGAGTTATGGTACGTTACAACGAATTTCAATTTTTATATATATTTTTTTATCTCAACTGATTAAATCAAAATCTTTATATACAGATAATTCCTGGATCGTTTACATCCTCTAATACAATTAGTGATTGGTTATTATGATATTGATATACACTTGATCGAATGAGATAGTGAAGAAGATGAAAGGAATAGACAGAAATATAATTAAGTTTAAATATAAATGGGGTAGAATATTAATCAGGAAATACAGCGTAGCTTGAGTGGTTTAGTGGTGTGTCGGGTGTGCGAGGGGTCTCGGGTTCGACCCCGGGCGTGGTCTTCTTTTTGGGAGAACATTTAAAGGTAGCTTCTTATTGTTATTATTATTATTATTATCATTTTATTATTATTATTATTATTATTATTATTATTATTATTATTATTATTATTATTATTATTATTATTGTTGTTGTTGTTGTTATTGTTATTGTTATTATTGTTATTGTTATTGTTATCATTATTATGATTATTATTACTATTATATTTATTAACGACTAATATAAGTACTATCATTATTATTATGTTAACACAATTACCCTGATTAATATTATTATCATATTTGATTATATTTTTGATAATAAATAACATCATTAAGTATTAATAGTGTTATTATTGTATTATTAATATTGATATAAGTATTATTATGATTATGATTAAGATTATTATTATTATTATTATTATTGATATGAAAATAATACAAACTATTATAATTATTATTAATATTAGTATTAGTAACATTTGGAATTTTTATTATTAACAAAAGTATTATTATTAAAATTACCACTAGTAATAAGATTGTTATTATTATCACTATTATGATTAAGTATTAGGTATTATTATCAAGATTATTATTTTCATTACCATTACTATTAAATTATTCACTTTATTAAAAGCTTCTATTATTATCATTATTATGAGATTTATTGCATAAACTATCATTAATATTATCATTATTATTAATATTAATATTATCATTATTATTATTGTTATCACTTACAATATTATCTTAAAATACTACTTTAACAAATAATTGATATTTATATATAAATATATTTAATACATATAAAATAACAAAATTTAATATTCTTATGTACAAAATGAATATATGAAACAAATACATATTATTAATATAAGAAGGATATAATTAATAAATTTATATATACAATTGCTCGATTACAATTATGTGTATTAATAAATATACAAATGATATAGGTTCGTGAATTCGAGGCCAACCCTGCATTGTTCAGTATCGTCGTATGCATATTTTTACTACAAAATATCGTATTGTGAGTTTCATTTGCTCCCTTTTTAAATGCTTTTGAAATATATATTTTTGGGACGGAGAATACATGCGCTGCTTTATAAATGTTTGACGAAATAGACACAAGTACTTAAAACTAAATTCTATGGCTGGATTATTAAACCGAATATGCCCCTTTTTAGTCTGGTAATCTAAGAATTAGGGAACAGACACCCTAATTGACGCGAATCCTAAAGATAGATCTATTGGGCCCAACAAGCCCCATCCAAAGTACCGGATGCTTTAGTACTTCGAATTTATCATGTTCGAAGGGAGTCCCGGAATGATAGGGGATATTCTATATGCATCTTGTTAAGGTCGGTTACCAGGTGTTCACCATATGAATGATATTTATCTCTATGCAGTTTGCGAAATGCCTGATATGAGATGTATATTTATGAGAAATAGAAATGAAAATCTTGTGGTCTATTATATTATTGGAAATGATTGTTTTTGATAAACTAATGAACTCACCAACCTTTTAGTTGACACTTTAAAGCATGTTTATTCTCAGGTATGAAAAAAATCTTCCGCTGTGCATTTGCTCATATTATAGATATTACATGGAGTCATTCATGGCATATTTCAAAAGACATTGCATTCGAGTCGTCGAGTTCATCAATATTATTACTTGGTCAATTATTGTTGGATATATTATGAAATGGTAAGCATGCCGTCAACTTTCGATGAAACGAAAGTTTGTCTTTTAAAAACGAATGCAATGTTTGTAGAATGTATCATATAGAGGTCATGTACCTCGCGATGTAACCAAATTTAATGTATTCGTCCTGATGGATTAGGACGGGTTGCTACATAATGACTAACAGGCTAAGCCCAATACATATAATAAATGAATTAAGTATAATATCGGCTAACAATTAGGTCGTAACTCATGTATATTGTTGGGCCAAAAAAATTATAGGCCTCAACAGAATATGGGCCCAATGTAGTTGCACACTCTGCACAGACTCATATCCGGCCCTACTTGCACTACTGATAGGAAGCATTGTCGTGTTATAAAAGGAAAAAGGAAAAAAAAAAAATCTTCGGCTAACTACAAGCTTACACAATAATTTCAACCAGACATTAGGTTGTAACCCGAAGTTCAATTTACACTCCAAACGAATAAAGTCATTGACCAACATATAATCATATCAATTATTAATCATAATAATATAAATAACTATGTAAATAAATGTAATGTAATTAATTTACATTATAGTACTTTCCATCATTGTTCAACCTTTTCATTTTCATCCATTCCTTTCAATAAAAAGAAAAACTCAAAAACACAACAAAGTCTATAAGGACAGATGTCACCGGACATACAAAAGTGTGTAGTTGTACATGACTAAAAAATTTGTGAGGCACAACATTTTTAATAACCTATATAATAATTTTATACGCTCATTAACCATGGAATGTACAAAAAGAGCCTTTTCATGATTGACATACGTTGAAGTCTTATTTGCTGTCTATCATGTCACAAGAAAGACTTGATAAATTGGCGTCCATAGTTATTGAAAATGACATATTGAAAAATATCGATTATAAAGAGTTGACTAACGTGTTGCTTCAAAATATGCTAAGAGAACAGTTTCATTTAGTAACAAATACTCCGTATTGGTAAAACAAATGGCAATTATTTAAGAATAAACTACTGTGTAGTTTTCAAAAACTTTTCATATTCACCATTTTTTTAATATTACTATATTATATTATTATATGTATTATTATAATTATTATTAATAATTACTTTGCTGTTGATGACTCTAAAAACCTATAAAGCAACCGGTCTCCTTCAGATTAGTTGGTTCGCCAAACGAATACAACACTCAAGTCAACTCAAAAAATAATTAACATTTAAATGTGTTTTTTTTTATTTCTTGCATAGGGCCCTTTGAATCAATTAGACGGCCCTGACTATAGGTTAAATATGATTTGATGAAACCAATTTTTTCATAAATTATACTCCCTATGAGTTATAACAAACATTTAACAAAATTCATATATTTAATTATTTCAGGTGAAATCAGATACATTTATGAATTATAAATTTTTCATCAATATATGATTCACTAATAATATCATATAGTATTTGATTGGATATGAATCGGGAGGTCTCGTATTCATATTCATATCTAGTTAGTTTTGTTTGTCTATATTCATTTGATTTCAGTTCTATCATCCATACCTGTATTCACTGAATTAAGCGGGTTAATGGATATTCATTAGATACCAAAAAAAGTTATAATACTTTATAATATGCAATTAAAACAAAAAGAATAGTATAGAAAAAATAAATATAACATATCTTATTAAAACCTATGTACAAGAATGTGTAATATTTTTCGAATATATAACACAATTTGTTGAATTTACTATTCAACATCTATTATGAAAAATTAAATTTGTAATTTTTATGATTATGCTGTTAGATATGTGTGTTTTACTATAATATATCATAGCTATTTAATTATACACTTGAAAGCAAACTCTAATTCAAATAGTAAATGTATTTGTAATAGTAAATATGTAAACTCTAATTCAAATAGACTCTAGATGCTGCACCCACAAACTTCTTTTAGATACCTAGGCTCGGTGCTTCACAAATCGGGGAGAATAGATGAAGATGTGTCGCACCGTATTAAGGTCAGGTCGGCGAAGTGGAGAGCAGCGACTGGAGTCTTATGCGACAAGAAGATCCCTCTTAAGCTAAAAGGGAAATTCTTCAAAGTGGCAATTAGACCTGCCATGTTATACAGATCAGAGTGTTGGCCAATGACGAAGGTCCAAGAGAGAAGGATGAAGGTGTGACGACCCGGGAATTTCCGACTAAAATTAAACTTAATCTTTATATGATTTCGATATGATAAGCAAAGTATGTAATATTGAGTCTAGAAAATTTTGAAACGATGTTTATATATTTAATTGACCTTCAACTTCTCTCGAAAATTCACGAACAATTAATTGTAAATAGATATGTGCGTATGTATATATAAATAATAATTCGAAATATGACTTAAGTATTATATGTGTTGTTATTAAAAATTAATAAAATAAAAATAGGATATTATAATAATTATTATTTTAAATATATCTCTATATATAAATAAAGTATATTAAAAATAAATATTAAATGATTGTAATACTCGTTTGATGTTTCGATTGTTATTAAGCAAGTTAAATTCAAACTTATGTAATTTTAAAATAAACGGTGATACGAAAATGAGTTCTATAAATTTTAGGCTTATTAAAAATGTAGTTAGGAACTATTTGTTAAGTTTTAACACCTTTTATATTTTACCCAGGATTGAGAGGGACAATTGATGTAATTTTTATTTAACAAATTAAGGATCGAATTTTATACCATAATGACCAAACTAAATAAATATAGTTAATCTAAAAATTTGGGATTTTTCTGAGAACCTTTTATCCGCCACTTACTAACAACGGACTACGAAATAATATCCTAATAAAACTGTCGGTAGAAGATTACAAGAATAAGGCTGCTTAACTATTCTAAATTGGCATTCATTGTCTAACACTTTCACCACTTGATCGATTATATTCTATTTAAATCACCAATCACTTGAAACTCACTGGCTCGAATCTTTTTCTTCTGTTTCTTTTTGTTTCATTGTATACCCACTATCACATAGGAATATATATATATACAAGCATTACACCACAATCAGTTCATTTTACTTCTCCTTCTTTCTTATTTCTTTCTTCATAAACCCAAGACCAAACCCATTTTCAGTTTACTACTTGGTCATTGAACAACCATGTCACCACCCTTGTCTTCCTCATGAGAAACCCACTACTGTGCAATTTCAATATTACTATCTCTACTTCAACTAAACCACCATCATATAATCGGGACAAACTTAATCCAACCGAAGCATCTTGTTATTTCTTCTACGAGATCACCACCCTCATCAAACATAAACCACTAGAACACCCACCTTCATCCGCCACCACTATATTTTTTTTTTCTCTTTTCTGTTTCGGTTTCCTACAACAACCGAGACCCACAACCATCTTAAACCATCATCCAGTCGATCACAACCTACGATTTTTGCTACTACTGCTCATCCGGTGTTTCTATTTGAACCAACAAAACCAACCATGGTTAACTGCTACATACGTTTCTGTTTCTATCTCAACCCATCACAATCACCAAACACCCAGGTTTGTGTTACTGTTTATCATCGACTAAACTATCATCTCCTATTATCCTTCTTCGTGAACCTATTCACCCACCACACCATCGATGAAGACCACCACCCATTGTCACCTGCTACAACTACTGTTGCGGTGTTATTTTGTTTCTGTTTCCAGTCCAAAACGAAACCACAAACCACTAAAACCTGCTATTATAATTCCTGTTTATATATTCAATCCATCTCGAAAAAATATATATATATATCGAAACCCATTTAAGAAGACAATGAACAGTAAAATTTATGATGATTGTATTCGTTGTAGAAGATAGAATGATGATGAGGATCGTTGATGGTGATGTACAAGATGATAATCGAATACCCTTTTGTTCGATACTGCTACTGCTATATTAATACTCCTGTTTTTTTGAATCCTCATAACCATAACCATCATCATATCATATTATATCACTCAAACACCAACACCATCGTATATTTTTTTTGACCCACTGCTGCTACACTTTTTCTTTTCCTTCTTCGTGTAGCTTTTCCTACTGCTATATTTTTTTTTACGTTTAGCGAGTATTGATGATGATGATTCTCGATACTACCATTTCCATCCAGACCCATTTAGGAAACAGTGAGCGATGATAACGAAGACGAATAAGGATGATTATGATTATGATAATATGATAGATAATGATGATGGATTGATGATGATGATAACCACGATTAGAGGGTAAACGAGAATGATTAAGTGATGAGGATGAAGCTGTGATATATGATGATGATGATAAATATCATGAGGTTGACGATTTGAAGACGATTATGAAGGATTTGATGCAGTAACGGTGATGTTATTAAATATAAGATAATGATGTATGTTGATGTTGATTCTGTAACGTTAATGAAGATAATATGGGTTCCTGCAACTGCTATATAACTGTTGCAACTGGACTATTAATTAAATAGGGTATTGGGCTGTAATTGGGCCACCATAACTGGGTCAAAATATTGGGCAGTTGAAGAAATTAACTTAGGCTTATGAAATTGTTATTGGACCAAAAGAAGAATTGGGCTAAGTCATAAGAGGATACGGGTTTTTATAATTTAAAGTCTAGATTAAATCAGAAAAGTAAGCAACGAAGCCATGGTCTAGTGTGTTGATGGGGAACGAGAGGTCGGGGGGTTCGAGCCCGGTTTGGGGCATTTTTGTTTGGAAAAGCTTTTAAAGGTAGTCTTATTATTAATATTATTATTATTGTTATTATTATTATTATTAAGTATTAAGCACTAATATCAAAACTATTATTTTCATTATCATTATTGTTAACCTTATCATTTATATTAAAAACAACTATTATTATTAAAAGTATCATTTTTATTAAAATTATCATTTTCTTTTCATTATTATTAATAGTACTATTATTATCATCATTATTATTTTAAGTATTATTATTATTATTAATATTATTGATATCATTATTATTATTATCATTATCATTATTAGTAAAAGTAATATTTTTATAGATGTTATAGTTATTATTATTATTATTACTATTATTATTATCATTCTTATTATTAAAAGTATTAGGATTAGCAATTGTATTAAAATTATCATTTTTAATAAGATTGCCTTTATTACTAAAACTATCAATTTTATTGTTATCATTAATAGAATTATTAATATTAGTATCATTATTATTATTAGTAAAATCATTATTTTTATAGTTATTATTATTAGTATTCATTATTATTAAAATAAACATTTTTATTAAATGTATCATTTTTATTTAAGTTATCATTTTTATCATTAATATTACAAGTATCATTTCTAACTCTATTATCATTATTATTATTTTTACCCTTACTACTATTATTATAATATTATCAGAATTTTAAAAAAACAAACGATATATATATACACAAAAATATATTTAATACATATAACATAACAAAAGTAATATTTTTATTTTAAATATATAAAAAGAATATATGAAACATATAGGTTATTAATATAAAAATGATATAACAAATAAATTTATATATATATAAATTTGTACGATTACAATTATGTATGTTAATATATATATAAATGATATAGGTTCGTGAATCCGAGGCCAACCCCGCATTGTTCAATATCGTCTTATGAATATTTTTACTACAAAGTATTGTAGAGTGAGTTTCATTTGCTCCCTTTTTAAATGCTTTTGCAATATATATTTTTGAGACTGAGAATACATGCACTGCTTTTATAAATGTTTTACGAAATAGACACAAGTAATCGAAACTACATTCTATGGTTGGATTATCGAATCGAATATGCCCCTTTTTAGCTTGGTAGCCTAAGAATTAGAGAAATGGCCCCTTATTGACGCGAATCCTAAAGATAGATCTATGGACCTTGACACGTCCCATTCGGGTTACGAATGCTTTAGTACTTCGATTATCATGTCCGATGAGAGTACCGGAATGATGGGGATATTCTATATGCATCCTGTTAGTTCGATTATCAAGCATTCACCATATGAATAATTTTTATCTTTATGCAGTTTGCGAAATGCCTGATATGAGATGTATATTTATGAGAAATGGAAATGAAAATCTTGTGGTCTATTAAAATTATAGAAATAATTGATTACGATAAACTAATGAACTCACCAACCTTTTGGTTGACACTTGAAAGCATGTTTATTCTCATGTATTAAAGAAATCTTCCGCTGTGCATTTGCTCATTTTAAAGATATTACTTGGAGTCATTCATGGCATATTTCAAAAGACGTTGCATTCGAGTCGTTGAGTTCATCAAGAATATTATTAAGTCATTTATAGTTGGATATATTATGAAATGGTATGCATGCCGTCAACTTTCGATGTGATGAAAGTTTGTCTTTTAAAAACGATATGCAATGTTTGTAAAATGTATCATTTAGAGGTCAAATACCTCGCGATGAAATCATATGGTAATGTATTCGTTCTTATGGATTGGGACGGGTCGCTTTATGTGGTATCAGAGCGATGGTCTTAGCGAACCAGGTTTTGCATTAGTGTGTCTAACTGATAGTTGTTTAGATGCAATAGTGGGTCTGGACTTTAACTGTGTCTGCATGTCAAAAGTTTTGCTTATCATTTAGTGTCTAAAATTATTTGCTTATCATCCTTAAAGTCTAGACACGTCTTACTGCCTCTATTTCATAAACAGTATATAGATAAATTCATATATTAGCGTATCTGTTATTGTTACCTTTGCCTGACAGCTTCCGTAGGTTCCTCCGTAACTTATGGGATTTTAGTATTATATATGCATATGTAAATTATGTATTGCAGGGTACTAATCTACATCCTATAATCTATTTCTTATCGAAAATCCTTCATCTGATCGTACGAGATGAATCCCTCAACCAGTTCGAATTCCTCAGATTTCGACAGCTATTCCGATATGGAGTTTCACCTAAGCTTCGAAAGCAGTGTCACCAGAATGAATCAACCAATCATCCATCCCCAATTCATCTGATGAGTTTGTAGCCTACTTAATCAATGGAGACAAGAAGAAGGCTATCCTTTCCACCAACCGACTTCACCTCTTGGCGATGAACCTGAAGCACTTACCGGTGAACCTGTCCGAAACACTATTTTCTCTTTCATTTCCAAAGTATCTCTTCATGATTATATACTATCTCAAACTTTAGACCTTATTCATCTACTTGTTCCGACCGACAATCATTCTGGAATCATGGAAGAAGTCAATAATCTTCGCGCTCGAGTAATCAATTTGGAGAATATGGTGCAAAACTTGTCAGCTTCAGCAACACCACCAGCACCAACAGTACCACCAACAACCCACATTTCAACATCACATGCCTCAACATCTCATTATGTACCTCGAGTATAATCATCGTTCTACGTATTGTTCTACATCATTTATCTTCGTTCGACATGATGATTATGTAATCTCTAATGTTTTAGAGATTATGTACTCTAGTTATAACCGTAAATCAGATGAGCTTAATATCATATTAACTCATTAAATCCATGATTACATCTGAAGAAAATATATATGTATGTATATTTTCATAAAGATTGTAATTAAAAGCTTCTTTTGTACAAACTGTTAATGGTGAAAATATTTTAAACGGTAGGTAATACCCGAGGAATATTTAGATTTCACATTAATAAGTTACATTGTACATTCTTCGAATCTGATTCAACAGTCATTTCTATCCTACTTACATCCACAAGATATATGAATCCGTTCACCACAGAATAACCATTTTCATTCAATTTCATATTTGAATTTTGACCTATCAGAATCCAACAAGTGGCATAATGAAGAAAACATTGGAAACAATAAAATTTGTTAGAAACAAACAAATTAACTATGAGAAATTTTGTTAAGAATCCACGCTAACAAAATCCTAGCTAACTGTTCCTAGCTAACTGTTAATTCCTTATTACATTTAATTATCATAATTTTAATTCTCGCAATTTTATTTATCGTCATTTTATTTCTGTTATTTATTTTACGCACTTTATTTATCGTCATTTAAATACTGTTATTTACGCATTTAAATATCGGGACACGTATACAAGGTTTTGACATATCATATCGACGCATCTATATATATTATTTGGAATAACCATAGACACTCTATATGCGGTAATGATCGAGTTAGCTATACAGGGTTGAGGTTTATTCCAAAATAATATATATACTTTGAGTTGTGATCGAGTCTGAGACATGTATACAATGGGCCACGATACGTATTAATTAATTCGAATATTATATATTAAACTGTATATGAATTATTGAACTACTAACTGTGGACTAATAACATTGGACAATTAAAATGAATTAAAATATTGATTATAACATATGAAACTAAACATTCCTTCAACTTGCCACTTGATTTCATCTTAAACCTCATTTGTATTTTGACGATTCCAATCTACGTTCAAACCTTTCATGATTCTTGAAAACACCTCAATCGAGAGGATGAACTTACCGCACTTCATCTACGGAAGAAAAGATTGATGTATATAGTTATGCACCTGAAAAATTCTAGGAACCTAAGTAAACGTTTAACAAGTATCTGTGCTAGCTCCTTTGGCATTGTTATTTCCGAAAATAACAATGCAATTCCTTTTCAAAATAGCCAATTTTGTCACAGCTTCACCAAGTCAACATCGACTTTTCATTCGAATAAGTCTTATTATAAAGTTGATATATAAGTTTACCTTTCATCATCGTTACCGGAGAACCGTTTATATTCCACCACATTAGTAGTAAACTTACCAGCAACTTCATTTCTCATTGATTTAAGTCTCTCCGAAAAACCATTATATTTGTTCATTTAAAACCCTATCATATACTCATTCGCATTTTGTAACGAGAATTACCATACCATTTACCGATAATCAGCAATCAGTATTTTAAAATCTCGCAGCATGTCTACATCAACAGTTATATGTATACATATAACAATTATCTCTTAGAATTATGATCTTCCATTCTGAAATTCTGAAAAGCACCCAGCCTACGAATCAATACACTGAACTTTGAAAAAGCTGAATGAAGCAGCAGAAACTGTCAACAACCAAAACAGTCAAAAGTTAATGATAAAGAATAGTGTGTTGGTAAAGCTCAGAAAAAGCTTGAAACTGGAAAACGGATTGAGCAAACCATTAAGGAGACCAAGGATAAATACAAGGACCAAACTGAAATGTCCCGTTCATATTGATTATAAACGTTCCATATTAATTGATTTTGTCGCGAGGTTTTGACCTCTATATGAGACGTTTTTCAAAGACTGCATTCATTTTTAAAACAACCATAACCTTTATTTTATCTATAAAGGTTTAAAAAGCATTACGTAGATTATCAAATAATGATAATCTAAAATATACCGTTTACACAAGACCATTACATAATGGTTTACAATAAGAATATATTACATCAAAAATAAGTTTCTTGAATGCAGTTTTTACATAATATCATACAAGCATGGACTCCAAATCTTGTCCTTATTTTAGTATGCAACAGCGAAAGCTCTTAATAATCACCTGAGAATAAACATGCTTAAAACGTCAACAAAATGTTGGTAAGTTATAGGTTTAACCAATATATTATCAAATCATAATAATAGAACACAAGATTTCATATTTCAATATACATCCCATACATAGAGATAAAAATCATTCATATGGTGAACACCAGGTAACCGACATTAAAAAGATGCATATAAGAATATCCCCTATCATTTCGGGAAATCCTTCAGACATGATAAAAACGAATTCGAAGTACTAAAGCATCTGGTACTTTGGATGGGGTTCGTTAGGCCCAATAGATCTATCTTTAGGATTCGCGTCAATTAGTAGATCGGTTTACTAATTCTTAGGCTACCAAGCAAAAGGGGCATATTCGGCTTCGATCATTCACCCATATAATGTATTTTCATTTACTTGTGTCTATTTCGTAAAACATTTATAAAACTGCATGTATTCTCATCCCAAAATATTAGATTTTAAAAGTGAGACTATAACTCACTTTCACAGATTTTTACTTCGTCTGGAGTAAGACTTGGCCACTGGTCGATTCACGAACCTATAACAAATATATACATATATATATCAAAGTATGTTCAAAATATATTTACAACATTTTTAATACATTTTTGATGTTTTAAGTTTATTAAGTCAGCTGTTCTCGTTAGTAACCTACAACTAGTTGTCCATAGTTAGATGTACAGAAATAAATTGATATATATTATCTTGAATCAATCCACGACCCAGTGTATACACGTCTCAGGCTAGATTACAACTCAAAGTATATATATTTTTGGAATCAACCTCAACCCTGTATAGCTAACTCAAACATTACTGCATATAGAGTGTCTATGGTTGTTCCAAAAAATATATATACATGGGTCGATATGATATGTCAAAACATTTGCATACGTGTCTATGATATCCCAAGATTACATAATATATTAGAATACATGTATAATACAATATAATTTAGCTAGGATATGATTTGTATAGAATTGTTACAATATTTCCCGTAGCTACAACAATCAAAAAATACCCAATCTTGTTTTACCCATAACTTCTTCGTTTTAAATCCGTTTTGAGTGAATCAAATTGCTATGGTTTCATATTGAATTCTATTTTATGAATCTAAACAGAAAAAGTATAGGTTTATAGTCGGAAATATAAGTTACAAGTTGTTTTTGTAAGAGGTAGTCATTTCAGTCGAAAGAACGACGTCTTGAAGACCATTTTGAAAAATATACTTCCACTTTGAGTTTAACCATGATTTTTGGATATAGTTTCATGTTTATAAGAAAAATTATTTTCTCAGAAGAACAAATTTTAAATCAAAGTTTATCATAGTTTTTAATTATCAAACCCAAAACAACCCGCGGTGTTACTACGACGGCGTATGTCCGGTTTTACGGTGTTTTTCGTGTTTCCAGGTTGTAAATCATTAAGTTAGCATATCATATAGATATAGAACATGTGTTTAGTTGATTTTAAAAGTCAAGTTAGAAGGATTAACTTTTTTTTGCGAACAAGTTTAGAATTAACTAAACTATGTTCTAGTGATTTCAAGTTTAAACCTTCGAATAAGGTAGTTTTATATATATGAATCGAATGATGTTATGAACATCATTACTACCTCAGGTTTTGTGGATAAACCTACTGGAAATTAAAAAAATAGATCTAGCTTCAAAGGATCCTTGGATGGCTTGAAAGTTCTTGAAGCAGAATCATGACACGAAAACAAGTTAAAGTAAGATTTCCAATCGAAATAAGATTGTTATAGTTATAGAAATTGAATCAAAGTTTGAATATGAGTATTACCTTGTATTAGTAAGATATCTTACTGTAAATAAGAAAGATTTCTTGAGGTTGGATGATCAATTTACAAGATTGGAAGTAAGCTAGCAAACTTGGAAGTATTCTTGATTTTATGAAACTAGAACTTATAGAATTTATGAAGAACACTTAGAACTTGAAGATAGAACTTGAGAGAGATCAATTAGATGAAGAAAATTTAAGAATGAAAGTGTTTGTAGGTGTTTTTGGTCATTGGTATATGGATTAGATATAAAGGATGTGTAATTTTATTTACATGTAAATAAGTCATGAATGATTACTAATATTTTTGTAATTTTATGAGATATTTTATGCTAGTTGCCAAATAATGGTTCTTACATGTGTTAGGAGACTCACATGGGCTGTTAAGAGCTGATCATTGGAGTGTATATACCAATAGTACATACATCTAAAAGCTATGTATTGTACGAGTACGAATACGGGTGCATACGAGTAGAATTGTTGATGAAACTGAACGAGGATGTAATTGTAAGCATTTTTGTTAAGTAGAACTATTTTTATAAGTGTCTTGAAGTCTTTCAAAAGTGTATGAATACATATTAAAACACTACATGTATATACATTTTAACTGAGTCGTTAAGTCATCGTTAGTCGTTACATGTAAATGTTGTTTTGAAACCTTTAGGTTAACGATCTTGTTAAATGTTGTTAACCCATTGTTTATTATATCTAAAGAGATGTTAAATTATTATATTATCATGATATTATGATATATTAATATATCTTAGTATGATATATATACAGTTAAATGGTGTTACAACGATAATCGTTACATATATGTCTCGTTTCGAAATCATAAAGTTAGTAGTCCTGTTTTTACATATATAGTTCATTATTAATATACTTAATGATATATTTACTTATCATAATACCATGTTAACTATATATATATATCCATATATATGACATCATATAGTTTTTACAAGTTTTAACGTTAGTGAATCACCGGTCAACTTGGGTGGTCAATTGTCTATATGAAACCTATTTCAATTAATCAAGTCATAACAAGTTTGATTGATTAACATGTTGGAAACACTTAATCATGTAAATAACAATTTCATTTAATATATATAATCATGGAAAAGTTCGGGTCACTACAGTACCTACCCGTTAAATAAATTTCGTTCCGAAATTTTAAGCAGTTGGAGGTGTTGATGTATCTTCTGAAAATAAGTGCGGGTATTTCTTCTTCATCTGATCTTCTCATTCCCAGGTAAACTCGGGTCCTCTACGAGCCTTCCATCGAACCTTAACAATTGGTATCTTGTTTTGCTTAAGTCTTTTAACCTCACGATCCATTATTTCTACGGGTTCTTCGATGAATTGAAGTTTTTCGATGATTTGGATTTCATCTAACGGAATAGTGATATCTTCTTTAGCAAAACATTTCTTCAAATTCGAGACGTGGAAAGTGTTATGTACAGCTGCGAGTTGTTGAGGTAATTCAAGTCGGTAAGCAACTGGTCCGACACGATCAATAATCTTGAATGGTCCAATATACCTTGAATTTAATTTCCCCCGTTTACCAAATCGAACAACGCCTTTCCAAGGTGCAACTTTAAGCATGACCATCTCTCCAATTTCAAATTCTATATCTTTTCTTTTAATGTCAGCGTAGCTCTTTTGTCGACTTTGGGCGGTTTTCAACCGTTGTTGAATTTGGATGATCTTCTCGGTAGTTTCTTGTATTATCTCCGGACCCGTAATCTGTCTATCCCCCACTTCACTCCAACAAATCGAAGACCTGCACTTTCTACCATAAAGTGCTTCAAATGGCGCCATCTCAATACTTGAATGGTAGCTGTTGTGGTAGGAAAATTCTGCTAACGGTAGGTGTCGATCCCAACTGTTTCCGAAATCAATAACACATGCTCGTAGCATGTCTTCAAGCGTTTGTATCGTCCTTTCGCTCTGCCCATCAGTTTGTGGATGATAGGCAGTACTCATGTCTAGACGAGTTCCTAATGCTTGCTGTAATGTCTGCCAGAATCTTGAAATAAATCTGCCATCCCTATCAGAGATAATAGAGATTGGTATTCCATGTCTGGAGACGACTTCCTTCAAATACAGTCGTGCTAACTTCTCCATCTTGTCATCTTCTCTTATTGGCAGGAAGTGTGCTGATTTGGTGAGACAATCAACTATTACCCAAATAGTATCAAAACCACTTGCAGTCCTTGGCAATTTAATGATGAAATCCTTGGTAATGTTTTCCCATTTCCATTCCGGGATTTCGGGTTGTTGAAGTAGACCTGATGGTTTCTGATGCTCTGCTTTAACTTTAGAACACGTCAAACATTCCCCTACGTATTTAGCAACATCTGCTTTCATACCTAGCCACCAAAAATGTTTCTTGAGATCTTTGTACATCTTCCCCGTTTCAGGATGTATTGAGTATCTGGTTTTATGAGCTTCTCTAAGTACCATTTCTCTCATATCTCCAAATTTTGGTACCCAAATTCTTTCAGCCCTATACCGGGTTCCGTCTTCCCGAATATTAAGGTGCTTCTCCGATCCTTTGGGTATCTCATCCTTTAAGTTTCCCTCTTTTAAAACTCCTTGTTGCGCCTCCTTTATTTAAGTAGTAAGATTAGTGTGAATTATTACATTCATAGCTTTTACTCGAATAGGTTCTCTGTCCTTTCTGCTCAAGGCGTCGGCTACCACATTTGCCTTTCCCGGGTGGTAATGAATCTCAAAGTCGTAATCATTCAACAATTCAATCCATCCGCGCTGCCTCATGTTCAGTTGTTTCTGATTAAATATGTGTTGAAGACTTTTGTGGTCGGTATATATAATACTTTTGACCCCATATAACTAGTGTCTCCAAGTCTTTAATGCAAAAACAACCGCGCCTAATTCCAAATCATGTGTCATATAATTCTGCTCGTGAATCTTCAATTGTCTAGACGCATAAGCAATTACTTTCGTTCGTTGCATTAATACACAACCGAGACCTTGCTTTGAGGCGTCACAATATATCACAAAATCATCATTCCCTTCAGGTAATGACAATATAGGTGCCGTAGTTAACTTTTTCTTCAACAATTGAAACGCTTTTTCTTGTTCATCCTTCCATTCAAATTTCCTCCCTTTATGTGTTAATGCAGTCAAGGGTTTTGCTATTTTGAAAAAATATTGGATGAATCTCCTGTAATAACCAGCTAGCCCTAAAAATTAGCGTATGTGTTTCGGAGTTTTCGGGGTTTCCCACTTTCAACGGTTTCAATCTTTGCTGGATCCACCTGAATACCTTCTTTGTTCATTATATAACCGAGGAATTGAACTTCTTCCAACCAAAATGCACACTTTGAAAACTTAGCGTACAATTTTTCTTTTCTCAGCAACTCTAGCACTTTTCTCAAATGTTCTTCGTGCTCTTGATCATTCTTCGAGTAAATAAGTATGTCATCGATGAAAACAATGACAAACTTGTCAAGATATGGCCCACACACTCAGTTCATGAGGTCCATGAACACAGCTGGTGCGTTAGTCAATCCAAATGGCATAACCATAAACTCGTAATGACCGTAACGCGTCCTAAAAGAAGTCTTCGGAATGTCATCCTTTTCACCCGCATTTGGTGATATCCAGAACGTAAATCGATCTTCGAATAGACCGACGAGCCTTGTAGTTGATCAAATAAGTCGTCGATTCTCGGTAGTGGGTAGCAGTTCTTGATGGTAAGTTTTTTCAACTCTCGGTAGTCAATACACAACCGAAATGTACCATCCTTCTTCTTGACAAACAAAACAGGAGCTCCCCATGGTGATGTACTTGGTCGAATGAAACCACGCTCTAAAAGTTCCTGTAACTGACTTTGTAATTCTTTTATTTCGCTGGGTGCGAGTCTGTATGGAGCACGAGCTATTGGTGCAGCTCCTGGTTCAAGGTCTATTTGAAATTCAACGGATCGATGTGGGGGTAATCCCGGTAATTCTTTCAGAAATACATCGGAAAATTCTTTTGCGACGGGAACATCACTGATGTTCTTTTCTTCAGGTTTAACTTTCTCGATGTGTGCTAGAATGACGTAACAACCTTTTCTTATTAGTTTTTTCGCCTTCAAACTACTAATAAGATTTAACTTCGCGTTGTTCTTTTCTCCGTACACCATTAAAGGTTTTCCTTTTTCAGGCATAATGCGAATCGCATTTTTGTAACAAACGACCTCTTCTCTTACCTTCTTCAACCAGTCCATGCCAATTATTACATCAAAACTCCCTAACTCGACTGGTATTAAATCAATCTTAAACGTTTCATCACCCAGTTTAATTTCTCTATCCCGACATATATTATCTGCTAAAATTAATTTACCATTTGCTAATTCGAGTAAAAATTTATTATCCAAAGGCGTTAATGGGCAACTTAATTTAGCACAAAATTCTCTACTCATATAGCTTATATCCGCACCCGAATCAAATAAAACATAAGCAGATTTATCGTCAATAAGAAACGTACCCGTAACAAGCTCCGGGTCTTCCTGTGCTTCTGCCGCATTAATATTGAAAACTCTTCCACGACCTTGCCCATTAGTATTCCCCTGATTCGGACAATTTCTAATAATGTGGCCTGGTTTTCCACATTTATAACAAACAGCGTTGGTATTACTTGCTCCGACACTATTTGTTCCGGCATTACTTGTTTCGACACTATTTGTTCCTTTAGTTCTATTAAACTTTGGTCCGTAGACCTCACACTTTGTCGTGCTATGACCACTTCTTTTACGCCTGTTGCAAATGTCGTGCAAAACCCCTGATGATTTTCTTCACACCTATGACATGGCTGTTTTTGGTTTTTGTTGTCGTTGTTGTTATTGAGGTTGTTGTTGGGATTGTTATTGTTGCTGAAACGGTTGTTGTAGTTGTTGTTGTTGGGATGTTTGTTGTAGTTATTGTTAGGATTGCGGTTATTGTTGCGATTGTTGTTGCAGTTGTTGGGATAGTTGTTGCGATTGTGGTTGTAATTGTTATTATTGTTGTACTGGTGACTCTTTTCACCGTTTTCCTCCCACTTCCTCTTGAGTTATTTCGTGTTGGCTTCTTCGGTTGCCTGCTCTTTAATTCTTCCTTCAATCTGATTTATGAGTTTATGAGCCATTCGACTTGCCTTTTGTATGGAAGCGGGCTCGTGTGAACTCACATCTTCTTGAATCCTTACTGGTAACCCTTTTACAAACGCGTCGATCTTCTCTTCTTCATCTTCGAACTCTCCCGGACACAATAGGCACAACTCTGTGAATCGTCGTTCATACGTGGTAATGTCAAACCCTTGTGTTCGTAACTCTCTAAGCTCTACCTTGAGCTTATTGACTTCGTTTCTAGGACAGTACTGCTCGTTCATCAATTGCTTGAATGCCGACCACGGTAATGCGTAAGCAGCATTTTGTCCTACCTGTTCAAGATAGGTGTTCCACCATGTTAACGCAGTACCTGTGAAGGTATGCGTAGCGTACTTAACTTTGTCTACTTCAGTACACTTACTTATGGCAAACACCGATTCGACTTTCTCGGTCCACCGTTTCAATCCAATTGGTCCTTCGGTTCCATCAAATTCCAAAGGTTTGCAGGCAGTGAATTCTTTGTAGGAGCATCCTACACGATTTCTTGCGCTGTTAGCTGCATTGATAGATTCATAGTTATTGTTGGTATGTAGCGCAGCCTGTACTGCGGCTATGTTTGCAGTAAAAAAGGTACGAAATTCCTCTTCGCTCATATTCATGGTGTGTCGAGTAGTCGGTGCCATTTCCTTCAAAATAGCCAACTGAATCGAGTTAATCATACAGAATATTAAGAGTAGTCAATAGTATTTCGTAGCATAATATGAACTCGTTTATAAAAGCTTTTTCTTCATATTAGCGTTTTATAAGTTTAAATTCGGGTACTACCTACCCGTTAAGTTCATACTTAGTAGCTAATATACAATTCAACTACTACAATTCCATATGAAAAACTGATTATAATAATATATCACATATAAATATTCTTCAAACTTACAACATCGTTATATTACATATAACATGAAATATAGTACACTTTGATACAGGACAGTTTTGAAGATAAATCTAGTTAATACGCAAGTTGTTCAGCAAAGGAAATAAAGACACGTAATTCATAAGTCCAGAAACAAGTCATGCATTCTGGTTTTACTAAGACGACTTCCCATCCTTGGTCTTGTGGAAAATAACCGTTATGACCATTGGCTAGGCAGCATGTTGTAATGTCATGAAAAGGACGAGGGTTTCGTAATGTCCAACAGCCCCGTAATAATCTAAAAACCTTGTTTCTCACCCCAACTACTGAATCCGTCACTTGTGGGAAGGTTTTATTTAAAAGCTGCAATCCGATGTTCTTTTTCTCACTTTGGTAAGAAGCAAATATCACTAACCCGTAAGCATAACATGCTTCTTTATGTTGCATGTTAGAAGCTCTTTCTAATTCACGAAATCCTATGTTGGGATATGTTGAGTCAAAATAGGATCTTAACCCGTAGCGTAAAATTGCATTTGGGTTCCCCGCATTTAACGCTTTAAAGAAAACACGGCGTAACTTACGATCTCCCCGATGTGATATACCCCACCTATCAAAGGAAAGCCTTTTATAAACTAAGACATTTCTGAAAAGTCTTTCAAATGTTTGACAAGTTAATTTTGCCATAATTAATTGTGCTGATGAATTCTGACCGACTCTAGACAAGATTTCCTCAATCATATCCTCTGGTAGATCTTCTAAAATATTCGGTTGTCTACCCTTAATGTCCATTTTGTTTTTATACTGTAAAATAGACGAGGATTAGATTCGTAAAAGATAATTAACAAACAATACAAGCAATTTTTACATAGAACATAAAAGTACAAGCACACTACAATACATATAATACACAACATGATTACAACCCTCTAATCTGAATTACTGGTTTCTTCTTCTTCAGACTTGGTTCGTTTTCCTAATTTTCTAGGAATATATGGTGTTCCTCTAATACGAGCCGTCGTTCAAAACCGGATATCCGAAAATTCGGATATTCGAATTTCGGATATCCGAAATTTCGAATAGTAGATTTGGCCATCCGATATCCGAATCCGAAATTTCGGATATCCGATTTTCGGATACCCGAAATTTCAGATTCGGATATTGGATTATCCGAATATCCGAAAATTTTAAAGTGATCTTCAATCTTTAATCCTTGAAACAGAGACAAAGCCACCTCTATTATATAAAAAGATAAAATTAAGTAATCAGATAGCAAGCACAAAATTGAGTTGGAAACTACATCAAAAACTGCATGAGACTAATCATACTCTCAAGTTAAGTCTCAACCAAAAATATAATACGTTCGAAATTAAACAAAAATTCAAAAATATTGTTGACTTGCATCCAAAACTAAGATTACTGGTCAAACAAAATATAATACGCCCAAAATTATAATGCATCAAATCAAAGTCCTTTGCATATCGTGACTTACCCTTACTTGACCAAAACTGGCGTATCTCTAAAAACTCCCAAATCTAAGATCACTCCTCATTTGCAATTGCATATCGTCACTTCATTTGTTTTGTTTTTTTTTTTTTAATTAACAAATTCTAAAATTCAGATCTAGAGAAAGAAGTGTGATGTGAGTTAACTTGATAGATAATAATGATGATGAGATGAAGAGATGAAGATCATATCGAGACTCATGATCTGAGGTGTAGAAAAAATATTAGATATGGGTTTTTAACTTTTTGATAAGAAAGAACCCTTTTATGACTTTACAGTGTTAAAAGTATAATATAAAACATATAAAAATATTACCAAAGTATTAATTTCGGATATTCAGATATCCGAATATCCGAACTTTTGAAAAAAGCTATCCGAAACCCGAATCCGAAAAATCAGGTATCCGGTTTTCGGATATCCGAATTTTCGGATATTTTCGGATCGGATTTTCGGGTTATTCGGATATCGGATTCGGATTCGGATTTTTTGAACACCCCTAGCCGTCGTTTTCCACAATGATTTAGAAAAACCTGGTGGTTTAGAGGTTCCCGGGTCATTGTTACATTTTAGAAAATACGGATGTTGCCGATACGTATAAAGTTCATCGGGGTTGGAATCGGGTTTCTCTATTTTTATACCTTTTCCCTTATTATTTTCTTTCGCTTTATTAAATTGGGTCCAGGTAATTTCTATAACATCATCGAAATCCTCATCGGGATCCGATTCATCGAAAAATTGGTAATCTTCCCAATATTTTGCTTCCTCGGCGGAAACACCATTGACCATTATTAACTTTGGTCCGTTGGTTGAGGATTTTCTTTTATTTAATCAATTTACTATAAGTATCAATATTTCTTCCTCCGGAACCTCTTCTTCTTCAGGTTCCTCCTCTTCCGGTTCCTCTTCTTCCGGTTCCTCCTCTTCCGGTTCCTCCTCTTCCGGTTCCTCTTCTTCCAGTTCCTCTTCGGGAATTTGTGAATCTTCTCAAAATATATTCGACTCTTCATTATTATTAGGTGAATCGATAGGATTTGTACTAGTGGTAGACATCTATCACACAATATTAAACACATTAAGAGGTTAATAAATCACATAATATTTACATGTTAATAATATATAGTTTCCAACAAAAGTGTTAAGCAATCGTTTTTAAAGAAAACACGGTCGAAGTCCAGACTCACTAATGTATCCTAACAAACTCGATAAGACACACTAATGCAAATTTCTAGTTCTCTAAGACCAACGCTTTGATACCAACTGAAATGTCCCGTTCATATTGATTATAAATGTTCCATATTAATTGATTTCGTCGCGAGGTTTTGACCTCTATATGAGACGTTTTTCAAAGACTGCATTCATTTTTAAAACAACCATAACCTTTATTTTATCTATAAAGGTTTAAAAAGCATTACGTAGATTATCAAATAATGATAATCTAAAATATACCGTTTACACACGACCATTACATAATGGTTTACAATAAGAATATATTACATCAAAAATAAGTTTCTTGAATGCAGTTTTTTACATAATATCATACAAGCATGGACTCCAAATCTTATCCTTATTTTAGTATGCAACAGCGGAAGCTCTTAATAATCACCTGAGAATAAACATGCTTAAAACGTCAACAAAATGTTGGTGAGTTATAGGTTTAACCTATATATTATCAAATCATAATAATAGACCACAAGATTTCATATTTCAATATACATCCCATACATAGAGATAAAAATCATTCATATGGTGAACACCTGGTAACCGACATTAACAAGATGCATATAAGAATATCCCCTATCATTCCGGGAAATCCTTCGGACATGATAAAAACGAATTCGAAGTACTAAAGCATCCGGTACTTTGGATGGGGTTCGTTAGACCCAATAGATCTATCTTTAGGATTCGCGTCAATTAGTAGATCGGTTTACTAATTCTTAGGCTACCAAGCAAAAGGGGCATATTCAGCTTCGATCATTCACCCATATAATGTAGTTTCATTTACTTGTGTCTATTTCGTAAAACATTTATAAAACTGCATGTATTCTCATCCCAAAATATTAGATTTTAAAAGTGGGACTATAACTCACTTTCACAGATTTTTACTTCGTCGGGAGTAAGACTTGGCCACTGGTCGATTCACGAACCTATAACAAATATATACATATATATATATATATATACATATATATATATATATATATATATATATATATATATATATATATATATATATATATATATATATATATATATATATATATATATATATATATCAAAGTATGTTCAAAATATATTTAAAATATTTTTAATACATTTTTGATGTTTTAAGTTTATTAAGTCAGCTGTCCTCGTTAGTAACCTACAACTAGTTGTCCATAGTTAGATGTACAGAAATAAATTGATATATATTATCTTGAATCAATCTACGACCCAGTGTATACACGTCTCATGCTAGATCATAACTCAAATATATATATTGTTGGAATCAACCTCAACCCTGTATAGCTAACTCAAACATTACTGCATATAGAGTGTCTATGGTTGTTCCAAATAATATATATACATGGGTCGATATGATATGTCAAAATATTTGCATACGTGTCTATGGTATCCCAAGATTACATAATATATTAGAATACATGTATAATACAATATAAGTTAGCTAGGATATGATTTGTATAGAATTGTTACAATATTTCCCGTAGCTACAACAATCAAAAAATATCCAATCTTGTTTTACCCATAACTTCTTCGTTTTAAATCCGTTTTGAGTGAATCAAATTGCTATGGTTTCATATTGAACTCTATTTTATGAATCTAAAAAGAAAAAGTATAGGTTTATTGAAAGGACCCATTCATATACATTATAAACGATTTACAATAGTTGATTACATTGCGAGGTATTTGACCTCTATATGATACATTTTATAAACATTGCATTCGTTTTTAAAAGACAAACTTTCTTTACATTGAAAATTGATAGGCATGCATACCATTTCATAATATCCACTATCCAACTATAAATTGATTTAATAATAATCTTTGATGAACTCAATGACTCGAATGCAACGTTCTTCAAAATATGCTATGAAAGACTCCAAGTAATATCTTTAAAATGAGCAAATGCACAGCGGAAGATTTCTTTAACACCTGAGAATAAACATGCTTTAAAGTGTCAACCAAAAGGTTGGTGAGTTCATTAGTTTATCATAATCATTTATTTCCATCATTTTAATAGACCACAAGAATTTCATTTCCAGTTCTCATAAATATGCGTCCCATGCATAGAGACAAAAATAATCATTCATATGGTGAACACCTGGTAACCGACATTAACTAGATACATATAAGAATATCCCCTATCATTCCGGGATCTTCCCTCGGACATGATATAAATTTCGAAGTACTAAAGCATTCGGTACTTTGGATGGGGTTTGTTAGGCCCAATAGATCTATCTTTAGGATTCGCATCAATTAGGGTGTCTGTTCCCTAATTCTTAGATTACCAGACTTTAATAAAAAGGGGCATATTCGATTTCGATAATTCAACCATAGAATGTAGTTTCAATTACTTGTGTCTATTTCGTCAAACATTTATAAAAGCGCATGTATTCTCAGTCCCAAAAATATAAAGGGTAAAAAGGCAAATGAAACTCACCATACTATATTTCGTAGTAAAAATACATATAACGTCATTGAACAAGTGCAAGGTTGGCCTCGGATTCACGAACCTAAATTAATTATATATATTTATGTGTTGGTCAATATTTGTCTAACAAATTAGGTCAAGTCATAGTGTACCACAATCCTAATGCTCGAGACTAATATGCAAAAGTCAACAAAAGTAAATTTGACTCAAAATAATTTCCAAAAATCTATACATGATTAATTAATATATAGTTTAAATATCGTTGTTTTATATTTTTAAATATTTTTAAAAGATTTATTAGAGTAAATAATATAATTTATTTATTAATAAATAAAATTTTATATTAAATTTATATAATAAAATATACTTATATATATATATTAAGTAATAAAATTTATAGGGTTCATTTAATATCATAAAGATAATATGGTAGGTATTATTAAAGTAAGTTATTACACGTAGTAAAATATGTTTGTATCACATATTTATTTGATAAAATAATATCTATAATGATAGTAAGTAAAAATTGTATTATTTTGTAATAATAATTATTATTATAAAAATATCAATATTTATAATTACTAAGACGACATTAGATAAAACGATAATTCTAATTATGATAACTTTAATATTTACGATAATTTTTAATATTATCTTTAAAATAATAATTCTATTTAAAATAATAATAATAATGATATTTTATAGTAACAATGACATTTCTATTAAAATGATAATTTTTGTTAAAATGATAGTTTTAATACTAACGATACTTTTAATAATAATAGTAATGATAAAAATAATAAGAATGATAATTTTATCTAAATCAATATCTTATAACATTTTAATTTCATCATGATACTCTTACCCATTATTTCCTAATCGTTTCGTTTAATAGCTTTTAATCGTCTTTTATATCGTGTTCATAATAATGATAATAATAGTAATCAAAATAATTAGGTGTTACAAATATTTGTTTTAATTACACTAATATTAATAATGATAGTTACTATAACATTATTAACGATAATACTAATAATTATCTTAATGATAATATAGTAATAATAATAATAACAATAACAATAACCATTTTTAAATAATGATATATATATTAATAATGATAATAATAATAATAATACCAATAATAATAATAATAATAATTGGATAATAATAATAATACTAATTATAACTTTAACGATAATAACGATAGTAATAATAAAAAAAATAACAATTTTTAATGATAAATTCCTTTTATTGATAAAGATAATAATAATGATAATAATAAGATAAAACTAGAACGACGATAAAAACGACGATAATAATAATCATTTTTAATAAAAATATCAAAAATTCAATTGATTATAACTTCTAATCCGTTCATCGAAACCATTCGATATCTAAAGGAAAAGTTCTTAATTTTTCGCTAGCTTTCCAAGGACATGCATATCTTATACCTTATCTCAACCACAAGTGTAACTAATTCAACATTCAACCTAACCTGTCTAAGGGCAATATCAAAAGTACAAGCATGCATAATCCTAAATACTCGAGCACTAGTCAGGGATACACTATTAGTATGTAAAAGTTAAATTATGAGTACTCACGTATCAATATTGAGATTCAATATTGCAGGAAAGGTACGTAGACGCAACGGAAATGATAAACACTATATTGACCTCACGAGCATACCCATGAACCATACTCAATCACCTCCATAGCTATAACCCATAATTTCCTTAATCCTATCCCACTCGAAAAATTTCGAAATCACTCGGACAGCACTCCGTCGTAATATTTTATGTATACTAATAATATCTTGAAATAATACGGAGTAAATATATATATATATATATATATATATATATATATATATATATATATATATATATATATATATATATATATATATATATATATATATATATATATATATATAAAATCAATTGAGAGAGTTTAGAGAAAAATATTTTCAAGTTTCTATGAAATAATGAAACCTATTGAATTCTATTTATAATAGATTTTTAAATTATTAAAGTGAATTATTAAAGTATGAATTATTAAAGTGAATTATTAAAGTATGAATTATTAAAGTGAATTATTAAAGTATGAATTATTAAAGTGAATTATTAAAGTATGAATTATTAAAGTATGAATTATTAAAGTTAAAGTAAAGTAAAAATAAATTAAAGGTAAAGTTTAAGTATAGTAAAAGTATAAAACTATGTACGTATAATACGCGTATAAATATATATAATATTAATTTAAATCATTATATATATAAAATAAAATATAAATATCGTTATCTTTATCATACTAGTTAAGTAATGATTTGTCAAAAGTGGTTCTAGATATTTATAAAAGTTATATAAGTTTTAATAATAAAGTTCTTTTTAAACTGAAAACGTTTTTGTACGTTTGAAACTAAATAGATCAATCGAGTCTTTATGAGATTCAATCTTCCACTATCCTTTGTCTAGTTCTCAATGATTGACAATTTGTTCTTATTTATAAATCACTTTACCATTTTCCGAATATTGTTAAAATGAAAAGATTTCTCAAATCAACGTGGGCCTTTCAACAGAGACTTGTAATCATAATTCAATATATCTGATAATTCAATCATTTGATCTTATCTTCTAATTTCATTGATAAACATTTTGAAACAGATACAATCATATAAAGTATTTAATCTAATATTTTGTTTACGTTTCAAGTTATAATATATATACACATATACATATATAATCATATTCGTTTAATGGTTCGTGAATCGTTGGAACTTGGTCGAGGTTGAATGAATGTATGAACATAGTTTAAAATTCTTGAAATTTAACTTAACAAATATTGCTTATCGTGTCGGAAACATATAAAGATTAAAGTTTAAATTTGGTTGGAAATTTTCGGGTTGTCACAGTACCTACCCGTTAAAGAAATTTCGTCCCGAAATTTGAGTGGAAAGGTCATGAATGATAATAAGTATGTTTTCATGATGCATACGGGCTGAAAATTAGAGTTTTATCATCAGCGAATAATTTGGATAAACAATTTATTTATATGAAGAGTACGAATGAAGCTAACATAGAAGAGTGAAATGAGTAAGTGTAGATTCATCTTATCATTTGACGTAGATATGATTGATTCCCAGATTTCAAGGGATTTGAAGAAAATCTTCCTAATAAGATTTGACTCTCCGGTAATCAAGGGAATTAGGATCTGCTTTAAATGTGGTCATCCATTTTAATTGTTCTGTCGGAGATTTTCTTATAAATTCACCTCCTTCGTTTCCTTACAACTCACACCTTCTGTTGATGCATTTTATGCAAGTCCCTAGACATCTACCCACATCCATTGCAGGTACAACAGTTTACAGGCCACCATGATTGCTCTATTATCCTATCCGTGTTTGTATGTGGTTACAGGAACTGCAGGAATGAGATTTAGATGTTTGACTATGTTAGACTTAGTCAGACGTACGAGTGAAGCCTCACTAGTACGGCTGACAGGCTCATACGCACGGTTGATGCTGAGCTAAGTCATAATTACAACCTAAATGAGAAGACACGAGTGAGTGATCACCCGTATGGCTGATGAAGCCAACTCATACGTGTGATGAATGAATCGTATGGGTGAGTCAACATCAGGGGTATATAAAGTCTTATGTTCTTCATTTTAGGTTAAGCCTCTCATTTGTTACACACACTCAGATCTAGTGAGCTCCTCCAATTTTCTCTCAGTCCAAATCACCCAGGTGGTGAATAATAGCTCTAGGTGTTGATCTAATCACACTTGATTTAGTTGTGGTTTGACTAAATTAATCAAAAAAAAAATAACCTATTCACTAGAGGGTTTGATTCACTTATTCCGCCATTGTGTGAGTTAAATCTGTTGATTTCTAAGTTCCTAGTCATGTTTCATCACCTTCTATTCTTTCCCCCTCAACTCATATTTTAAAGTATTCATTAATATGCTCCATCCAGTTCTGATTTTCGATATACTTCTAACTTTCATATCGGTCATTCTTCTTTTTCATCTACCGCCGGAAGAATCTATTTACTTCTACTATACTCTTGGGTTTATAGTGTTTCTAGTTCTCCCGTGTCTTTATATTGCTATATGCATCGATATATATGGTTTATAATTTCTGGTTTATCGTTGGGCTTTATATGTTCGATTATATTTCAAAGTCTCTGCTTCTGTCTTCTATAATCATTACCATTAACAGTTAATGCTCTCTTTTATTTGCTGCAATTTATACCCCAATTTCTATTTTGGAGTTTTGTCCTTTCGTTTCTTCTTCTTGCGATTAAGCACCGCTTGTAATGGTTCAGAATTCACAGATATGAATTTCGGAATGAACATTGTTAATGTTCTAGGAAGGAAATTGTGATGGCACGATCTTGACTTGTCAAATTACTAGAATACCTTGAAAAAGGCCAAATCATCAAGAAATATTTTCTTGATATTTTAGAGGTTAAATAGAATACAAGAGTCGTATAACATGGCACATGATGATGTTATGATCTGTGAATCATCACGTTCCATTTAGAAACTCATCATGACTTACTGTAATATAATCACATTGATCAAGTGTCATTATATTATACTAATTCATGCTTCAGTTCCCAACACTACTTCAAAATATTCCTATTTTAAACTTGAATGTTTCAGAATTTAGAAACTAAAATAGTTTCTTTTATGATGTAATACAGATAGCACGAAGAGGTAAATGATTTCAAATAAGAAAAATTAAGAAAATATCTTCAGAAATATGGAGGATATTTATAATGAAAGATATGATGATATTTTAGAATTTCTAATATCAGAGGATGATGAAGAATATTATCCGCAGGGGTTTAGAGTCAGGAGCAAGGTATTCGTTAATGACTTCAGCAGGTACTGAATCATTTGGATCCTTTGAAGTCAGGTTCAGTCTTTGTAATTTGTCCAAAGCCTCCTTCCTACTTTGCTCAATCCGTTTTCCAGTTCCAAAACTTCTCTTTTTCTGCGCTTTGCCAGCACACTTCATCATTATCATTCAGATTTTACCGTTTAAAGTCGTTTTTAGTTTTTGCTGCTTCATCAGCATTTTTTCATTTTCGGAGAACCAATTCTTAGTTCGGAGTGTTTTTCAGAAACTTCACATTCAAATTAAGTCCAGAAGATAGACGTTATATATGCACATATAACTGTTGGCGTAGACATGCTGCGAGATTTCAAAATACTGATTGCTAATTCCCAATGATTCGTATGGCAATTCTCATTACAAGATGCGAATTAGTAAATGATGGGGTTTCAATAAATAATTATAATGACTTTTTGGAGAGGCTAAAGTCAAAGGGTAATGAAGTTGTTGGTACATCTGCTAATAATGTGGTGGAATGTAAAAGGTTCCCTGGTAACGATGGTGTATATCTCAAGGTTATAATAAGGTTAGTCTGACTGAAAAGTCGAAGTTGACTTGCTGGAGCTGTGACAAAACTGGCTACTTTGAATAGGAGTCGCAAAGTTATTTTTGCTAATAAATGCCAAAGAATCTGACGCGGATACGTTGTTTAAACTTTTACTTTGATTTCAAGAGTTTTTTTTTTCGGGTACATAACTGTGGGTAACATGTGGTTGGATCATCATCTCGATTGCTCATCATTCGAAGTGTCTTCAGAAATTTTCGAAGGGTTTGAACACAGATTGTAATCGTTAATATACATTTGATGTTCTAACACAGTTTTGAAGTCAAAATATAGCTTGTGAAAGATGTAAGGATCTAAGAGTGATGATTTTGGTCATGTCTCGAGTTGAATTTTGAGATTTCAAAATCAGAATATGTAATTAAATTTTGAATGAGTATGGTTGTTTTGATTTTTATAAAAGAATGTATATTGTTGTGAAAGTAGGGAGTATAATGGATGATTTGCTGAATCAAATTCGAAGAATGTAACATATTAATTGTGAATTTATATATCTCTCGGGTATTACCTACCCGTTAAAAAAAATTCACAATTAATATTTTGTACAAAAGAATTTTATTACAGTCTTTATGAAAATATATATATGTATATTTTCTTCAGATGTAACATAGATTTAATGAGTTAATGTTAAATTAAACTCATTTGATTTACGGTTGAAACTAGAATTGAATATTCCCTAAAGGCTTTAAAAAGTACATAACTTTTACACAGTATTTCTTTAATGACATTGAAATTATGAATCAATACTTCGTTATTTGTTGATGTATGATGTTCGGTTCGTGGAATTCTTGTGAATTTCGCAAAGTACGAATGATGTTATCTGAAAAGTTTCGGGTACATCGATGATGAAAGTGTAAAATCAAATATATACTTGATTTATTATGAATTGGAATTTGTTGAATTGCAACAGAGATTGTAGTTAACGCTGGTTAAGTTGCGGCCGAAGGACGTACATTATTGCATATTTGTAATATGAATTAACCGAGTAGTTAAGATTCACACACAATAGCTTAGTACGGAAAGATTTATTTCAAATATATATATATATATATATATATATATATATATATATATATATATATATATATATATATATATATATATATATATATATATATATATATATATATATATATATATATATAATATACATATAATTTCTTCAGAGGGAATGAGTTAATTCTTCATAACTCGTTGATACAATATACACGTTATTGATTCGTAATGATGTCCACAGTGATTCTTGAACTGACGGAGTTTGTGATGTTATCGGTGTTGTTGATTCGGATGTTAACTGTACTGACGATGCTGGTAACGCTGACGGTACTGTTCATGCTGTTGGTAAAGCAAGTTTAGCTTGTTAATCACACACCATTTTTGTCAGGGTTTCTACTCTTCCTTTATCATTTTGGTTCGCTTAACTGATTTATGGTTAGGGCTAGATTAGATAATCTCTAAGACTTTAGAGATTACATAATCGCCGCGGAATGTTTCTCCAATGAAGTTATGAATTAATACTTCGTCAGTTATTGTTGTTGGTACTCCTTGGTATCTATGGTGCGTATGACGTTGATGCTCGTGGGACAGATTGTGAAGTTGAGGTTTACGACGCGGTTGTGGTTGGAGGTGGTAATGGTACTGTTGGCGTTGATGATGGTGGTACTGGTTATGATGCTGATGCTACTGCTGGTGTTTGTAATCTCTGCACCATATTCTCTAAAGCCACTACCCGAGCGCGAAGCTCGTTGACTTCTTCTATTACACCGGGGTGATTGTCGGTTCGGACGAGCGGATAAATAAAATCTAAAATTTGATGTAATATATAATCGTGACGAGATACTCTGGAAATGAGCGAGAACATGGTGTTTCGGACAGGTTCGCCGGTAAGTGCTTCAGGTTCTTCGTCAAGAGGGCAATGTGGTGGATGGAAGGGATCACCTTCTTCTTGTCTCCAATGATTGAGGAGGCTACGAACCCATCCCCAATTCATCCAGAATAGGTGATGACTGATTGGTTGATCTATTCCGGTCATACTGCTTTCGGAGCTTGAATGGGATTCCATTTCGGAATCTGAGTGACTTGAATTGATGACGAATTCCATTTCGTACGATTGGATAAAGGATTTTTTTTTTTTGATATGAAATGATTTTGGCTAACGGATGGTATTCTAATTACATAGAATATATATATATATATATATATATATATATATATATATATATATATATATATATATATATATATATATATATATATATATATATATATATATATAGATCAAAAGATTTCGTAGATTACGGAGGACTTTGCGGGATATGTCAGGCAAAGTTTAAAGTAACAGATACGATAAGATATGATTTAGCAGATATGCTAAGATATGAATTTTTGTCTATACACTATTCATGCAATCAATGCAGCAAGACGTGTCTTAGACTAAAAATGATAAGCAGGTAATTTCCTGAGGATGATAAGTAGTTAATTTTTGACACAAAATGATAAGCAAAACTTTTGACATGCAGACACGGTCGAAGTCCAGACTCACTAATGCATCCTATCGACTTATCAGTTAGACACACTAATGCAGACCTGGTTCGCTAAGACCACCGCTCTGATACCAACTGAAAGGACCCGTTCATATACATTATAAATGATTCACAGTAGTTGATTACATTGCGAGGTATTTGACCTCTATATGATACATTTTACAAACATTGCATTCGTTTTTAAAAGACAAACTTTCTTTACATCGAAAATTGACAGGCATGCATACCATTTCATAATATACACTATCCAACTATAAATTGATTTAATAATAATCTTTGATGAACTCAATGACTCGAATGCAACGTTCTTCAAAATATGCTATGAAAGACTCCAAGTAATATCTTTAAAATGAGCAAATGCACATCGGAAGATTTCTTTAACACCTGAGAATAAACATGCTTTAAAGTGTCAACCAAAAGGTTGGTGAGTTCATTAGTTTATCATAATCATTTATTTCCATCATTTTAATAGACCACAAGAATTTCATTTCCAGTTCTCATAAATATGCGTCCCATGCATAGAGACAAAAATAATCATTCATATGATGAACACCTGGTAACCGACATTAACTAGATACATATAAGAATATCCCCTATCATTCCGGGATCTTCCTTCGGACATGATATAAATTTCGAAGTACTAAAGCATCCGGTACTTTGGATGGGGTTTGTTAGGCCCAATAGATCTATCTTTAGGATTCGCGTCAATTAGGGTGTCTGTTCCCTAATTCTTAGATTACCAGACTTTAATAAAAAGGGGCATATTCGATTTCGATAATTCAACCATAGAATGTAGTTTCAATTACTTGTGTCTATTTCGTCAAACATTTATAAAAGCGCATGTATTCTCAGTCCCAAAAATATAAAGGGTAAAAAGGCAAATGAAACTCACCATACTGTATTTCGTAGTAAAAATACATATAACGTCATTGAACAAGTGCAAGGTTGGCCTCGGATTCACGAACCTAAATTAATTATATATATTTATGTGTTGGTCAATATTTGTCTAACAAATTAGGTCAAGTCATAGTGTACCACAATCCTAATGCTCGAGACTAATATGCAAAAGTCAACAAAAGTAAATTTGACTCAAAATAATTTCCAAAAATCTATACATGATTAATTAATATATAGTTTAAATATCGTTGTTTTATATTTTTAAATATTTTTAAAAGATTTATTAGAGTAAATAATATAATTTATTTATTAATAAATAAAATTTTATATTAAATTTATATAATAAAATATACTTATATATATATTAAGTAATAAAATTTATAGGGTTCATTTAATATCATAAAGATAATATGGTAGGTATTATTAAAGTAAGTTATTACACGTAGTAAAATATGTTTGTATCACATATTTATTTGATAAAATAATATCTATAATGATAGTAAGTAAAAATTGTATTATTTTGTAATAATAATTATTATTATAAAAATATCAATATTTATACTAAGACGACATTAGATAAAACGATAATTCTAATTATGATAACTTTAATATTTACGATAATTTTTAATATTATCTTTAAAATAATAATTCTATTTAAAATAATAATAATAATGATATTTTATAGTAACAATGACATTTCTATTAAAATGATAATTTTTGTTAAAATGATAGTTTTAATACTAACGATACTTTTAATAATAATAGTAATGATAAAAATAATAAGAATGATAATTTTATCTAAATCAATATCTTATAACATTTTAATTTCATCATGATACTCTTACCCATTATTTCCTAATCGTTTCGTTTAATAGCTTTTAATCGTCTTTTATATCGTGTTCATAATAATGATAATAATAGTAATCAAAATAATTAGGTGTTACAAATATTTGTTTTAATTACACTAATATTAATAATGATAGTTACTATAACATTATTAACGATAATACTAATAATTATCTTAATGATAATATAGTAATAATAATAATAACAATAACAATAACCATTTTTAAATAATGATATATATATTAATAATGATAATAATAATAATAATACCAATAATAATAATAATAATTGGATAATAATAATAATACTAATTATAACTTTAACGATAATAATGATAGTAATAATAAAAAAAATAACAATTTTTAATGATAAATTCCTTTTATTGATAAAGATAATAATAATGATAATAATAAGATAAAACTAGAACGACGATAAAAACGACGATAATAATAATCATTTTTAATAAAAATATCAAAAATTCAATTGATTATAACTTCTAATCCGTTCATCGAAACCATTCGATATCTAAAGGAAAAGTTCTTAATTTTTCGCTAGCTTTCCAAGGACATGCATATCTTATACCTTATCTCAACCACAAGTGTAACTAATTCAACATTCAACCTAACCTGTCTAAGGGCAATATCAAAAGTACAAGCATGCATAATCCTAAATACTCGAGCACTAGTCAGGGATACACTATTAGTATGTAAAAGTTAAATTATGAGTACTCACGTATCAATATTGAGATTCAATATTGCAGGAAAGGTATGTAGACGCAACGGAAATGATAAACACTATATTGACCTCACGAGCATACCCATGAACCATACTCAATCACCTCCATAGCTATAACCCATAATTTCCTTAATCCTATCCCACTCGAAAAATTTCGAAATCACTCGGACAGCACTCCGTCGTAATATTTTATGTATACTAATAATATCTTGAAATAATACGGAGTAAATATATATATATATATATATATATATATATATATATATATATATATATATATATATATATATATATATATATATATATATATATATATATATATAAATCGATTGAGAGAGTTTAGAGAAAAATATTTTCAAGTTTCTATGAAATAATGAAACCTATTGAATTCTATTTATAATAGATTTTTAAATTATTAAAGTGAATTATTAAAGTATGAATTATTAAAGTGAATTATTAAAGTATGAATTATTAAAGTGAATTATTAAAGTATGAATTATTAAAGTGAATTATTAAAGTATGAATTATTAAAGTGAATTATTAAAGTTAAAGTAAAGTAAAAATAAATTAAAGGTAAAGTTTAAGTATAGTAAAAGTATAAAACTATGTACGTATAATACGCGTATAAATATATATAATATTAATTTAAATCGTTATATATATAAAATAAAATATAAATATCGTTATCTTTATCATACTAGTTAAGTAATGAGTTGTCAAAAGTGGTTCTAGATATTTATAAAAGTTATATAAGTTTTAATAATAAAGTTCTTTTTAAACTGAAAACGTTTTTGTACGTTTGAAACTAAATAGATCAATCGAGTCTTTATGAGATTCAATCTTCCACTATCCTTTGTCTAGTTCTCAATGATTGACAATTTGTTCTTATTTATAAATCACTTTACCATTTTCTGAATATTGTTAAAATGAAAAGATTTCTCAAATCAACGTGGGCCTTTCAACAGAGACTTGTAATCATAATTCAATATATTTGATAATTCAATCATTTGATCTTATCTTCTAATTTCATTGATAAACATTTTGAAACAGATACAATCATATAAAGTATTTAATCTAATATTTTGTTTACGTTTCAAGTTATAATATATATAAACATATACATATATAATCATATTCATTTAATGGTTCGTGAATCGTTGGAACTTGGTCGAGGTTGAATGAATGTATGAACATAGTTTAAAATTCTTGAAATTTAACTTAACAAATATTGCTTATCGTGTCGGAAACATATAAAGATTAAAGTTTAAATTTGGTTGGAAATTTCCGGGTGGTCACATTTATAGTCGGAAATATAAGCTACAAGTCATTTTTGTAAAAGGTAGTCATTTCAGTCGAAAGAACGACGTCTTGATGACCATTTTGAAAAACATACTTTCACTTTGAGTTTAACCATGATTTTTGGATATAGTTTCATGTTCATAAGAAAAATCATTTTCCCAGAAGAACAACTTTTAAATCAAAGTTTATCATAGTTTTTAATTATCAAACCCAAAACAGCCCGCGGTGTTACTACGACGGCGTATGTCCGGTTTTACGGTGTTTTTCGTGTTTCCATGTTTTAAATCATTAAGTTAGCATATCATATAGATATAGAACATGTGTTTAATTGATTTTAAAATTCAAGTTAGAAGGATTAACTTTTATTTGCGAACAAGTTTAGAATTAACTAAACTATGTTCTAGTGATTTCAAGTTTAAACCTTCGAATAAGTAGTTTTATATATATGAATCAAATGATGTTATGAACATCATTACTACCTCAAGTTTTGTGGATAAACCTACTGGAAATGAAAAAAATAGATCTAGCTTCAAAGGATCATTGGATGGCTTGAAAGTTCTTGAAGCAGAATCATGACACGAAAACAAGTTCAAGCAAGATTTCCACTCGAAATAAGATTGTTATAAATATAGTAATTGAATCAAAGTTTGAATATGAGTATTACCTTGTATTAGAAAGATATCTTATTGTAAATAAGAAAGATTTCTTGAGGTTGGATGATCACTTTACAAGATTGGAAGTAAGCTAGCAAACTTGGAAGTATTCTTGATTTTATGAAACTAGAACTTATAGAATTTATGAAGAACACTTAGAACTTGAAGATAGAACTTGAGATAGATCAATTAGATGAAGAAAATTGAAGAATGAAAGTATTTGTAGGTATTTTTGGTCATTGGTATATGGATTAGATATAAAGGATGTGTAATTTTGTTTACATGTAAATAAGTCATGAATGATTACTAATATTTTTGTAATTTTATGAGATATTTCATGCTAGTTGCCAAATGATGGTTCCCACATGTGTTAGGTAACTCATATGGGCTGCTAAGAGCTGATCATTGGAGTGTATATACCAATAGTACATACATCTAAAAGCTGTGTATTGTACGAGTACGAATACGAGTGCATACGAGTAGAATTGTTGATGAAACTGAACGAGGATGTAATTGTAAGCATTTTTGTTAAGTAGAAGTATTTTTATAAGTTTCTTGAAGTCTTTCAAAAGTGTATGAATACATATTAAAACACTACATGTATATACATTTTAACTGAGTCGTTAAGTCATCGTTAGTCGTTACATGTAAATGTTGTTTTGAAACCTTTAGGTTAACGATCTTGTTAAATGTTGTTAACCCATTGTTTATTATATCTAAAGAGATGTTAAATTATTACATTATCATGATATTATGATATATTAATATATCTTAGTATGATATATATACAGTTAAATGTTGTTACAACGATAATCGTTACATATATGTCTCGTTTTGAAATCATTAAGTTAGTAGTTTTGTTTTTACATATATAGTTCATTGTTAATATACTTAATGATATATTTACTTATCATAATACCATGTTAACTATATATACATCCATATATATGACATCATATAGTTTTTACAAGTTTTAACGTTCGTGAATCACCGGTCAACTTGGGTGGTCAATTGTCTATATGAAACCTATTTCAATTAATCAAGTCTTAACAAGTTTGATTGCTTAACATATTGGAAACACTTAATCATGTAAATAACAATTTCATTTAATATATATAATCATGAAAAAGTTCGGGTCACTACACAAACCCTGTATTTAAAGAATCTTGATGATTCTGTTTATGATGAAATTTTTAGCGATTACCTTACTTCTTAATTGCTTTAAATCATTGTGAATGAATTTCTTCATCACACTACGATTCAAAAATTCTAAGATATCATCATATCATTCATTATAAATATCCTCGATACTTCTGAAGATATTTTCATAACTATTCTTATCTAAAATCATTTATCTCTTTGCAATATCAGCGTTACATCAGAATGGAAACTGTTTTAGTTTCTAAATTCTGAATTATTCGAAATTAAAATATGAATGATATTGAAGTAGTGTTGGGAACTGAAAGCATGAGTTAGTATAATATAATGACACTTGATCAACGTGATTATACTATAGTAAGTCATGCTGAGTTTCTAATGAAACGTGATGATTCACAGATAATAACGTCATCATGTGCCACGTTACACGACTCTTGTATCCTATTTAACCTCAAAAATATCAAGAAAATATTTTCTTGATAATTCGATCTTTTCCAGATATTCTGGTAATTTGACAAATCCAATCGTGCTACTACTTTTCCTTTCTACCTTGTATATTATGATAATTCGAAACTCCATACCTATGAATTCTGGACCATTACTTGCGAAAAGAAAACAAAAGCATGAAGCTCTGAAATAGAAAGGGGGTATAAATCGCAGCAAATAAGAGAGAGCATTAACTGTGAATGACGATAACTATAGAAGACGGAAGCAGGGACTCCGAAATATAAGGGAGAATATAAAGCCTAATAATAACACATAAATTACAAACCATAGATATTAATACGAATAGCAATATAAAGACACGGTATAATTAAGAATAGTATCACCCCAAGGTAAAAGTATAAGTAAACAGATTTTTCTGGTGGAAGATTGAAAAGAAGGATGACATAAATGATAATTAGAAAAATATCAAGGATTAGAACGGAATTAAGCATTTTCACAATCTTTTGGATGTATGAACTAAGAAAGAAAGTATAGGAATGGTGAAAATAATGGAACGGAAAAAGTTTAATTTATAATGGGATTATCAGACAGAGTAATCGAGGCAGATCACCGTATTTAATTATAGAGATCTTAATGTCCTTACTCGCCGAAGAATCAAATCTTTTAAATTTCGAAGATTTTATTTAAATCCCTTGAATTCCGGAATTCAACCAAGACAACGTCAAAAGTTAAGACGCACCTTATTCTCTAAAATCAACCTTGACTACGTCACTGGTTAAGACGAACTTGCATTTATTCATTTCACTCTTTTATGATAACTTCACTCGTACGCTTCACATAATCGAATCGCTTTATCTATATTACTTAATGATGATGAAACTCTATTTATCAACTCATATTCGTCATGAAAACATTTTTGTTGTTAGCCATGACCACCTCACTCAAATTTCGGGACGACATTTCTTTAACGGGTAGGTACTGTGACGACCCGGAAATTTCCGACTAAATTTAAACTTAATCTTTATATGATTTCGATATGATAAGCAAAGTATGTAATGTTGAGTCTAGAAAATTTTTAAACGATGTTCATATATTAAATTGACCTTTGACTGCTCTCGACGATTCACGAACAATTAATTGTAAATAGATATGTGCGCATGTATATATAAATAATAATTCAAAATATGACTTAAGTATTATATGTGTTGTTATTAAAAATTAATAAAATAAAAATAGGATATTATAATAATTATTATTTAAAATATATCTCTATATATAAATAAAGTATATTAAAAATAAATATTAAATGATTGTAATACTCGTTTGACGTTTCGATTGTTATTAAGCAAGTTAAATTCAAACTTATGTAATTTTAAAATAAACGGTGATACAAAAATGAGTTCTATAAATTTTAGGCTTATTAAAAATGTAGTTAGGAACTATTAGTTAAGTTGTAACACCTTTTATATTTTACCCAGTATTGAGAGGGACAATTGATGTAATTTTTATTTAACAAATTAAGGATCGAATTTTATACCATAATGACCAAAATAAATAAATATAGTTAATCTAAAAATTTGGGATTTTTCTGAGAACCTTTTATCCGCCACTTACTAACAACAGACTACGAAATAATATCCTAATAAAACTGTCGGTAGAAGATTACAAGAATAAGGCTGCTTAACTATTCTAAATTGGCATTCATTGTCTAACACTTTCACCACTTGATCGATTATATTCTATTTAAATCACCTTTGTATTATTTAAATCACCAATCACTTGAAACTCACTGGCTCGAATCTTTTTCTTCTGTTTCTTTTTGTTTCATTGTATACCCACTATCACATAGGAATATATATATAGGTACAAGCATTACACCACAATCGGTTCATTTTACTTCTCCTTCTTTCTTATTTCTTTCTTCATAAAAACAAGACCAAACCTAATTTCAGTTTACTACTTGGTCATTGAACAACCATGTCACCACCCTTGTCTTCCTCATGAGAAACCCACTACTGTGCAATTTCAATATTACTATCTCTACTTCAACTAAACCACCATCATATAATCGGGACAAACTTAATCCAACCGAAGCATCTTGTTATTTCTTCTACGAGATCACTACCCTCATCAAACATAAACCACTAGAACACCCACCTTCATCCGCCACCACTATATTTTTTTCTCTTTTCTGTTTCGGTTTCCTACAACAACCGAGACCCACAACCATCTTAAACCATCATCCAGTCGATCACAACCTACAGGTTTTGCTACTACTGCTCATTCGGTGTTTCTGTTTGAACCAACAAAACCAAACCTTGGTTAACTGCTACATACGTTTCTGTTACTATCTCAACTCGTCACAATCACCAAACACCCAGGTTTGTGTTACTGTTTATCATCTACCAAACTATCATCTCCTATTATCCTTCTTCGTGAACCTATTCACCCACCACACCATTAATGAAGACCACCACCCATTGTCACCTGCTACAACTACTGTTGCGGTGTTATTTTGTTTCTGTTTCCAGTCTAAAACGAAACCACAAACCACTAAAACCCGCTATTATAATTCCTGTTTCTATATTCAGTCCATCTCGGGAAAAAAAAATCGAAACCCATTTAAGAAGACAATGAACAGTAAAATTTATGGTGATTGTATTTGTTGTAGAAGATAGAATGATGATGAGGATCGTTGATGGTGATGTACAAGATGATAATGGAATACCTTTTTGTTCGATACTGCTGCTGCTATATTAATACTCCTGTTTTTTTGAATCCTCATAACCATCACCATCATCATATCATATTATATCACTCAAACACCAACACCATCACCATCGTATATTTTTTTGACCCACTGCTGCTACACTTTTTCTTTTCCTTCTTCGTGCAGATTTTCCTACTGCTATATTTTTTTTTTACGTTTAGCGAGTATTGATGATGATGCTCGATACTGCCATTTCCATCAAGACCCATTTAGGAAAAAGTGAGCGATGATAACGAAGACGAATAAGGATGATTATGATTATGATAATATGATAGATAATGATGATGGATTGATGATGATGATGACCACGATTAGAGGGTAAACGAGAATGTTTAAGTGATGAGGATGAAGCTGTGATATATGATGATGATGATAAAAATCATGAGGTTGACGATTTGAAGATGATTATGAAGGATTTGATGCAGTAACGGTGATGTTATTAAATGTAAGATAATGATGTATGTTGATGTTGATTCTGTAACATTAATGAAGATAATATGGGTTCCTGCAACTACTATATAACTGTTGCAACTGGACTATTAATTAAATAGGGTATTGGGCTGTAATTGGGCCACCATAACTGGGTCAAAATATTGGGCAGTTGAAGAAATTAACTTGGGCTTATGAAATTGTTATTGGACCAAAAGAAGAATTAGGCTAAGTCATAAGAGGATACGGGTTTTTATAATTTAAAGTCTAGATTAAATCAAAAAAGTAAGCATCAAAGCCATGGTCTAGTGTGTTGATAGGGAACGAGAGGTCGGGGGTTCGAGCCCGGTTTGGGGCATTTTTGTTTGGAAAAGCTTTTAAAGGTAGTCTTATTATTAATATTATTATTATTGTTATTATTATTATTATTAAGTATTAAGCACTAATATCAAAACTATTATTTTCATTATCATTATTGTTAACCTTATCATTTATATTAAAAACAACTATTATTATTAAAAGTATCATTTTTATTAAAATTATCATTTTATTATCATTATTATTAATAGTACTATTATTATCATCATTATTATTTTAAGTATTATTATTATTAATATTATTGATATCCTTATTATTATTATTATCATTATTAGTAAAAGTAGTATTTTTATAGATATTATAGTTATTATTATTATTATTACTATTATTATTATCATTCTTATTATTAAAAGTATTAGGATTATCAATTTATTAAAATTATCATTTTTCATAAGATTGCCTTTATTACTAAAACTATCATTTTTATTGTTATCATTAATAGAATTATTAATATTAGTATCATTATTATTATTAGTAAAATCATTATTTTTATAGTTATTATTATTAGTATTCATTATTATTAAAATAAACATTTTTATTAAATGTATTATTTTTATTTAAGTTATCATTTTTATCATTAATATTACAAGTATCATTTCTAACTCTATTATCATTATTATTATTTTTACCCTTACTACTATTATTATAATATTATCAGAATTTTAACAAACAAACGATATATATATATATGTATATATATATATATATATATATATGTATATATATATATATATATATATATATATATATATATATATATATACAAAAATATATTTAATACATATAACATAACAAAAGTAATATTTTTATTTTAAATATATAAAAAGAATATATGAAATATATAGGTTATTAATATAAAAATGATATAACAAATAAATTTATATATATATATAAATTTATACGATTACAATTATGTGTGTTAATATATATATAAATGATATAGGTTCGTGAATCCAAGGCTGTAACATCCTCAATCGGGCCTAGATGTAAGATTGCTAGATTGCCCTTAAGTTTGTTTTGTGTTATTATATGCTTATATTTTTATTTAATATTTATTATTATTTAATGATGTGGTTAGGATCAGTTTGTGACAACGGTCACGGAACAGGTTTGTTTATTTAATTTGGACTTCGTTTGGGTTGCCAAATGATGTACGAAAGATATCAGATAACTGATAAATACCCGTGTGATGCACAGTGTGGGAATTAAACCCAATTAAATAACTATAGTGCTGCTTCTCTCCTCACTTTCCAGACTTTTCCACAAACACACACTAAACACCTTGTTCTTCACCTACATCAAACCCTAATTTTTAATTCTTGTTTTAGAGCTCGAATCATTTATATTATCTTGTTCCTTATGTTTTACTGATTCTATCAAGGTAAGAATCATAAGTTTTCATGCTTTAATCTTTGAGAAAATGGAGTTTTTGTCTTAGTTTTTCCAAAGTGTGTATTTTGGTCAAAAGAGTTAGATTTGATGTTGTTTGAGTCCAAATCTTGTGGGTTTATGTTCCTACATGTTTAGTGTCTTTGATTTGGTCAGTTTTGAGGTCGTAATCGAGCTCTAGAGCAAGAATTGGTCGATTTTGGGTGAAACCCGTCACTTTGTCTTCAGCTTCTGCAGATGAACACGGTCGGCCGAGTGTCTCCTGACACTCGACCGACTGACTCGACCATCGACCGAGTGTGTAATACCTACAGCCGAGTGTGTCTGTGAGGACCATCGACCGAGTGACTAGACACTCGGCCGAGTGAGTGTAGACAGTCGGCCGACTGTCTCTGACAGTCGACCGAGTGTCTTGGGCAGTTAATATTTTACCAAGTGTCGATTTCTAGCCGTTATGCTGCCCGTTTGTATTTTGACTGTCTCTGACAGTCGACCGAGTGTCTTGGGCAGTTAATATTTTACCAAGTGTCGATTTCTAGCCGTTATGCTGCCCGTTTGTATTTTGGTGTTTATGATGTAAATTTTGAAAGTGCACAAGTGTTAAACAGAAAATTTTTAGCAGATACTTTTTCTGACAAAAATTTATATATTGTGTTATTTGATGTTAATGGACAATAACTAACTTGGTTTGCCTTATGTTCAGGTGAAAAAGAAAAGGAAGCCGCTCAGTAGTAGATTATCTGAGCTGGTTGCTGATAATTGGTGAGTGGGACTAACTGGAGAATATAGTATATAGAAGCATGTTATATTATGATTGTCATGCTTGTTAGATATACTTATTGTTGTGGTTAGTTAGTTCTTGTGATGACTGCATGTTAGTTGATGCTTGTCTGCTGGAGCCCAGTGCGTCCCTATTGTGTGGTAGCCTCGGTAGGAGAGATCAACCTGCGGGTTGGGTTCCTCTGTGGTAGCCTAGACAGCCGTGGTGTATATATATGTGGATGACGTGTCCGTCGCGTGTGGATTATGTATATACATACGGTGGTGGAGGAACTTCTGGTAAGCCTCAGTCCGATCAGCTGGTGGTTAATGGTTTGGCCGAGCCGCCAGAGTCTCTGTAGACGGCACTTGGGTGATGTTTGTGTGTTAGACTATGTGACATGATTAGTATAACATTTATGTATGCTATGGCCTGTAGTTAGTCGTACTCTCTTAGCTTTGTGCTAATTCCCCACCATCTCCTCCCTTGCAGGTTATTAGCTTTTGTAGATAGTGCTTTTTGGGAGAAGACGGGCATGGTGATGTTATGTTTGACAAGATTAACTCTGATGTGATCTTTTATAGCTTAAACCGTGTTCTTTTGAAAACAGATTGTAACTACATCTTCTCCGTTTAAACATGTATTTTGTAATGACACGTGACACTGGTTGTCTTAGCGATAGTTAATGTTTATTTTGTAATTAATAAATAAATGCTTCCGCCACGTATAAAAAAAAAATCTAGCGGTGTCACAAGTTGGTATCAGAGCTGAGTTTGGCAGCATGTTCATTGTGATCTACATGTCATGTTCCCAAACTTAAAAGAGTCATATCAAACATAACATGCTGGGGATGGGTTAAGTGAGTATTAGGACAGGATATGTGTTAGTTGTTAGTACTAACATAATTTATACTAAGCTTTGGTGTGAGTGTTGTGGTAGTGCAGCAATGATAGATAACGAAGCTAACGCTACTGGCCCTGCTGCCCCTGGAACGGGTACATTCAGAGCCCCTAAAGAAGATGGACATGTGTCTTCAGCAGAAGAAACTTCTCATGAAGTAACAGAACTTCAAAGTCGGTTACTTGAAGCTCAGGAGAAAATTAAGGAATTGGAACAAGAACGGGCGCAATGGAACCCTAATACCACTGCGTTAAACACAACCTTTCCTCCTAACTTTTATAATCAAGCCGGTGGCAGTTCTCAGTCACAGTTTCCACAAAATACTTATCGAAACCTCCAAATGCCATTCCCGTTTAATCAGGCATTTCCAAATCAGATGATATACCCTTTTCAAGTCCCTGAGACAAGAAAGAAGTGTACGTATAAACAGTTTATGGACTGCAAACCTCCTGAGTACAGCAGACACACAAACCCTACGATGACCCTCAATTGGCTAAGAGAAGTGGAGAGGGCGTTAGAAGCATGTTTTTGTGAGCCATAATCCATGGTGTTATTTGCTAGTAGGCTTCTCAAAGGTGAAGCAATGGAATGGTGGGACTCTATCACTGCATATTTACCTAAAGAACAGATCAGTCAAATTACCTGGGAACAATTTGCTGCTAAAGTTCGTGAGCAGTATTGTTCTGAGTATGAGATGGAAAGATTGAAAACCGAGTTTCTGAGTATGAAGATGATAGAAAGTATGACGATTGATGAGGTTTTAAGAGATTTCACATCTAAGCTAAGGTTCATTCAACAGTGGGTACCAACTGAGAAAGATAAGATTCAGCATTTTATGCGGGTGATTAAGCCGAAGTACAGAACCGTTGTGAGATTTGCAACAACCTTGGCGCAGGCTCATGAGATGGCTAAAGTTACAGAAGGTGATATAATGGCAGCAAAAAGAGAAAGTTCGAGAAGTGGATCTTTTGGGGGTAAATCAGAAGGTCAATCGGGTGGTCAGTCTGTTTAACAATCAAGTAAGCAATCAGGATTTCGTGGCAAGAAGTCAGGTGGGTTTAAACAGAAAAGTAAGTCTGGTATGAGTGGATCGGGTTCTAGTCAGTCTGGGTGGTGTAATATTTACAAGTCGACCCATGTCGGTCCGTGTTCTCCAATGACCAGAAGGTGTTTGAAATGTGGAGTGTTAGGTCATGAATCAACAGCTTGTTCTTTTAAGTCTAATGTTTGTTGGAGTTGCCATCAAGAGGGGCATAGATCAGCAAATTGTCCATATGCGTCAAGATCCGGTTCTGGGGCAGGGTCAGGGGCGAGGTCAGTTACTTCCGGGGGATCTTCTGCTTCTACTGCCGGGCAGAAGAGAAAGAATCCTCCAACAGCAGAGGCAAGGGCATTTCAGATGACGGTAGACGCTGCAATCGCTACCGATGACGTCATTACCGGTATGTTCTTGGTTAATTCCTTGCCAGCTCGTGTGTTATTTGATTCTGGAGCGAATCGTTCTTTTATGTCCTTAGGCTTCTGTGATAAGTTGAAGTGGCCTGTTAGGATGTTAGATGAGCCTTTGGGAATAGAAGTAGCTGATGGTAAAATAGTTCCATGCACATCATCTGTGTCTGGAATTACCATCGAAATTGACGGCCATTCTTTCCCTTTAACCTGTTTGCTGATGCCTATACCTAGCTTTGATGTAGTCATAGGTATGAATTGGTTAAGAGCTAATAGGGCTAATATTAAGTGTGATAAGAAGATGATTTCTTTCCGTTTGGCCGACGGATCCCGAGTGATAGCTAAGGGAGAGTGCAGTGGACTTAACTTCCCTATGGTTTCCCTAATGAAAGTTCAGAAGGCAATATCGAAAGGGTGTGATTCATTCTTAGCCTACGTGATTGATGTTAAGAAAGAGAAGAAGCAGGTGACCGATATTCCCATTGTGTCAGAATTTACAGAAGTATTTCCAGATGATTTACCAGAGTTACCTCCAGTACGTGAAGTAGAGTATAAAATTGATTTGGTTCCCGGTGCTACGCCGGTTGCAAAAGCTCCTTACAGATTAGCTCCGTCAGAAATCCGAGAAATGATGTCTCAGATTCAGGAACTGTTAGATAAGGGGTTTATCCGACCAAGTTCTTCACCGTGGGGTGCTCCTGTTTTGTTTGTGAAAAAGAAAGATGGGTCTCTTCGTATGTGTATAGATTACCGTGACTTAAATAAGAGAACAATCAAGAATAAGTATCTGTTACCAAGAATAGATGACTTATTTGATCAGTTACAGGGTGCTTCCTACTTTTCAAAGATTGATTTACGTTCAGGGTATCATCAGGTACGTGTTGCAGAGAGTGATATACCGAAAACAGTGTTCAGAACTAGATATGGTCATTACGAATTTTTAGTTATGCCATTTTGGTTAACAAACGCGCCAGCAGTGTTTATGGATCTCATAAACAGGGTGTGTCGTCAGTATCTTGACAAGTTTGTGATTGTCTTCATAGATGATATCTTAATATATTCAAAACCCGAGAAAGATCATGCTACGCATCTGAGGTTGGTGTTAGAGCTTCTAAAACAGGAACAGTTGTACGCTAAATTCTCCAAATGTGAATTTTAGTTGCGGGAAGTACAATTTCTGGGTCATGTGATTTGTGAACAGGGTATTAAAGTAGATCAGTCTATGATAGAGGTCGTAATGAATTGGAACTCACTGAAAACGCCGACAGAAATTAAGAGTTTTCTGGGTTTAGCAGGTTATTACCGCTGATTTATCAAAGACTTCTCTAAAATAGCAGGTCCGTTGAATAAGTTAACTAGAAAAGATGTAGCCTTTCGATGGACTGATGAACAAGAAAAGGCTTTTCAGACTCTCAAACAGTTGTTATGTCAAGCGCCAGTTTTAGCTTTACCAGAGGGAACAGAAGATTTTGTGGTCTACTGCAATGCGTCATGTGCAGGTCTGGGTTGCGTTTTGATGCAGAGAAATAAAGTTATAGCGTATGCTTCACGACAGTTGAAGAATCATGAACGAAACTACCCTACTCACGATTTAGAGTTAACTGCAGTTGTGTTTGCTTTGAAGCTTTGGAGACATTATTTGTATGGTGCACATTGTGAAATCTATATAGATCATAAGAGTCTTCAATATATCTTTTCGCAGAAGGAATTAAATATGCGTCAATGTCGATGTTTAGAATTGATTAAAGACTACGATTGTGAGATTAAGTACCATCCGGGTAAAGCAAATGTGGTCGTAGATGCTCCGAGTCGCAAGAAAACCATCGAAAATGTTAGATTTATGAGAATTGAAATAGTTTCAGACTTGATTGATCGATTGAAAACCATTCAGTTAGTAGCTTTGAATGACGAAAACCTAAAACTGAACAAATGACTAAAAGAAAATTTGACCTATGCAATGATTCTAGAGGATTAAAGACCTATAAAGATCGAATTTGGGTGCCTATACTTGGAGATTTGAGGGAATTAATCCTTACTGAAGCGCATAAATCGAGATTATCAGTGCATCCAGGTAGTACAAAGATGTATAGAGACTTGAAAACATTGTATTGGTGGCCGACAATGAAGACAGATGTTGCAAATTTTGTCGAAAAATGTCATATTTGTGCGCAAGTTAAGGTAGAACATCAGAAACCGTATGGATCTCTAAGACAGTTAAAAATTCCTCAGTGGAAATAGGATCATATAACGATGGATTTTGTAACCAAGTTACCCCGAACCCAGAAAGGACACGACATGATCTGGGTGATTGTGGATCGTTTAATAAAGAGTGCTCACTTTTTAGCTACTCGTGAAACAGCTTCGTTAAGTGATTTGGCAGAATTGTACTTGAAAGAGATCGTTAGTGGACATGGTATACCATTGTCAATAGTTTTCGATAGAGATACTAGGTTTGTATCGAACTTCTGGAACAGTTTACAATAGAATTTGGGTACACATGTGAATCTAAGTACAGCATATCATCCACAGACAGACGGTCAGAGTGAATAGACGATTCAGACATTAGAAGACATGTTGAGAGCGTGTATCTTAGAATATGGTGGCTCTTGGGATTCGCATCTTCCACTGATAGAGTTTGCTTACAACAATTCATATCATTCGAGTATCGGAATGCCACCGTATTAAATGTTATATGGTCGAAAATGCAGAACTCCTACGTGTTGGTTAGAAGCAGGTGAGAAACAATTTGCAGGTCCCGAAATTGTTCAGATAACTGCAGAAAAGGTTGAAATTGCACGTGAGAAGTTAAAAGTAGCCAGAGACCGACAAAAGATGTATGCTGATCCACGTAGATGTCCGATGATATTTAATGTAGGTGATCGTGTTTATCTGAAAGTTTCGCCGTGGAAAGGGGTCATCAGATTTGGTAAACGGGGTAAACTAGCAACGAGATTTATTGGACCATTTCCAATCAAAGAAATTTTGAATGATTAGACGGTGGTCTTAGATCTTCCTTCAGAGTTAGCAGGAATTCACAACACGTTCAATGTGTGTTATTTAAGAAAGTGTAAAGTAGACGATGAAAGTCAGATTCTTCCAATGAAGGATTTAAAAGTTGATTTGACTAAGAGGCTAGTAGAAGAGCCGATTAGAATAGTGGACAAGAAAGTCACAAAGCTAAGAAAGAAACAGATTCCTATGGTGTTAGTGGAATGGCGGCACAGTTTAGGTTCTAACCTGACGTGGGAAACCGAGGAGTTAATGAGAGCGCGTTATCCCCATTTGTTTGACCTTGACCAGATTCCGAGGACGGAATCTTCTTAAGGGGGTAGATTTGTAACATCCTCAATCGGGCCTAGATGTAAGATTGCTAGATTGCCCTTAAGTTTGTTTTGTGTTATTATATGCTTATATTTTTATTTAATATTTATTATTATTTAATGATGTGATTAGGATCAGTTTGTGACAAGGGTCACAGAACAGGTTTGTTTATTTAATTTAAACTTCGTTTGGGTTACCAAATGATGTATGAAAGATATCAGATAACTGATAAATACTAGTGTGATGCACAGTGTGGGAATTAAATCCAATTAAATAACTATAGTGCTGCTTCTCTCCTCACTTTCCAGACTTTTCCACAAACACACACTAAACACCTTGTTCTTCACCTACATCAAACCCTAATTTTTAATTCTTGTTTTAGAGCTCGAATCATTTACATTATCTTGTTCCTTATGATTTACTGATTCTATCAAGGTAAGAATCATAAGTTTTCATGCTTTAATCTTTGAGAAAATGGAGTTTTTGTGTTAGTTTTTACAAAGTGTGTATTTTGGTCAAAAGAGTTAGATTTGATGTTGTTTGAGTCCAAATCTTGTGGGTTTATGTTCCTACATGTTTAGTGTCTTTGATTTGGTCAGTTTTGAGGTCGTAATCAAGCTCTAGAGCAAGAATTAGTCGATTTTGGGTGAAACCCGTCACTTTGTCTTCAGCTTCTGCAGATGAACACGGTTGGCCGAGTGTCTCCTGACACTCGACCGACTGACTCGACCATCGACCGAGTGTGTAAGACCTACGGCCGAGTGTGTCTATGAGGACCATCGACCGAGTGACTAGACACTCGGCCGAGTGAGTGTAGACAGTCGGTCGACTGTCTCTGACAGTCGACCGAGTGTCTTGGGCAGTTAATATTTTACCAAGTGTCGATTTCTAGCCGTTATGCTGCCCGTTTGTATTTTGGTGTTTATGATGTAAATTTTGAAAGTGTAGTGTTAAACAGAAAATTTTTAGCGGATACTTTTTCTGACAAAAATTTATATATTGTGTTATTTGATGTTAATGGACAATAACTAACTTGGTTTGCCTTATGTTCAGGTGAAAAAGAAAAGGAAGCCGCTCAGTAGTAGATTATCTGAGCTGGTTGCTGATAATTGGTGAGTGGGACTAACTGGAGAATATAGTATATAGAAGCATGTTATATTATGATTGTCATGCTTGTTAGATATACTTATTGTTGTGGTTAGTTAGTTCTTGTGATGACTGCATGTTAGTTGATGCTTGTCTGCTGGAGCCCAGTGCGTCCCTATTGTGTGGTAGCCTCGGTAGGAGAGATCAACCTTCGGGTTGGGTTCCTCTGTGGTAGCCTAGACAGTCGTGGTGTATATATATGTGGATGACGCGTCCGTCGCGTGTGGATTATGTATATACATACGGTGGTGGAGGAACTTCTGGTAAGACCCAGTCCGATCAGCTGGTGGTTAATGGTTTGGCCGAGCCGCCAGAGTCTCTGTAGACGGCACTTGGGTGATGTTTGTGTGTTAGACTACGTGACATGATTAGTATAACAGTTATGTATGCTATGGCCTGTAGTTAGTCGTACTCACTTAGCTTTGTGCTAATTCCCCTCCATCTCCTCCCTTGCAGGTTATTAGCTTTTGTAGATAGTGCTTTTTGGGAGAAGACGGGCATGGTGATGTTATGTTTGACAGGATTAACTCTGATGTGATCTTTTATAGCTTAAACCGTGTTCTTTTGAAAACAGATTGTAACTACATCTTCTCCGTTTAAATATGTATTTTGTAATGACACGTGACACTGGTTGTCTTAGCAATAATTAATGTTTATTTTGTAATTAAAAAATAAATGCTTCCGCCACGTATAAAAAAAAAATCTAGCGGTGTCACAGAGGTCAACTCTGCATTGTTTAATATCGTCGTATGCATATTTTTACTACAAAATATTGTAGAGTGAGTTTCATTTGCTCCCTTTTTAAATGTTTTTGCAATATATATTTTTGGGACTGAGAATACATGCGCTGCTTTTATAAATATTTTACGAAATAGACACAAGTAATCGAAACTACCTTCTATGGTTGGATTATCGAATCGAATATGCCCCTTTTTAGCTTGGTAGCCTAAGAATTAGGGAAATGGCCCCTAATTGACGCGAATCCTAAAGATAGATATATGGACCTTGACACGTCCTATTCGGGTTACGAATGCTTTAGTACTTCGATTATCATGTCCGATGAGAGTCCCGAAATGATGAGGATATTCTATATGCATCCTGTTAGTTCGGTTATCAAGCGTTCACCATATGAATGATTTTTATCTCTATGCAGTTTGTGAAATGCCTGATATGAGATGTATATTTATGAGAAATGGAAATGAAAATCTTGTGGTCTATTAAAATTATAGAAATGATTGATTACGATAAACTAATGAACTCACCAACCTTTTGGTTGACACTTGAAAGCATGTTTATTCTCAGGTATTAAAGAAGTCTTCAGCTGTGCATTTGCTCATTTTAAAGATATTACTTGGAGTCATTAATGGCATATTTCAAAAGACGTTGCATTCGAGTCGTTGAGTTCATCAAGAATATTATTAAGTCATTTATAGTTGGATATATTATGAAATGGTATGCATGCCGTCAACTTTCGATGTGATGAAAGTTTGTCTTTTAAAAACGAATGCAATGTTTGTAAAATGTATCATTTAGAGGTCAAATACCTCGCGATGAAATCATATGGTAATATATTCGTCCTTATTGATTGGGACGAGCCACTTCAGAAGGTGGCAGAGATGAGGATGCTTAGGTGGACATGCGGTAAAACCATGTTGGATATGATCCCAAATAGTGTCTTTAGGGAGAACCTGAAAGTTAGAAGTATCATCGACAAGCTAAGATAAGAACGACTTCAATGGTTTGGGCATGTGAGGAGGCGACCTACTACTGCTCCTGTGAGGAGAGTCGAGGCTCTTACGGTGGACAGCGTAAGGAGAAGAGGTAGACCTACTCGTAGGTGGGAGGATAGAATTAAGCTCGACTTAAAGGAGCTTTTATTGACCGAGGACATGACTTCTGATAGGAATGCGTGAAGGACTAGAATTAGAATAGAAGAGTAGGTTTTTAGGTTGTATGCGTGTATGTAGTTTTGTGCCTATGTGTGTTTGTGTCGTCCTTTTAAGGCATCTCTGTTTGTATGTCTATGTATTTATTTATCTCCATGTAGTGGGATTTATGCTTTTTTCTTTGTATGTATATGTATGGGTATGCAGGTTTATTTGTGTATGTATGGCTGTTTGTGTATGTATGTACTCATGTTTATGCATGTATGTTTTGTTTTAGGTAAGTGTGTTCATGTTTGTTTGTATGTGTGCATATTTATTTGTTTTTTATATGTTTATGGATGTATGCATGGGCGTTTTTGTCTGTAGGTTATGTATGTTTATGTACATATGTATGTGTATGTAGGGATGTTTATATGTATGAATGCGTGTACTTGTGGATGCGTGTATGTGGTGTATGTATGTATGTATGTGTGTGTGTTTCCATGTATGCGTGTTTTATGTATGTTTAGGTAACGTTGTTTGTACATATGTATGTTTGTATGTAGATATGTATGTGTAGGCGTGTTTTTACGTGTTTGTATGGAGTCATATATGCTTATTGCTAGTGTAGTGTTGTATTTATTGTTTTGTCGTGACCTATGTCCTGAGATACGCACATCACTCCAAGGTACGCCCTTTTTTTACTATTATATATATATATATATATATATATATATATATATATATATATATATATATATATATATATACACATACATACATACATATATGCATACGGTTATATTAAGTTATCAGCAAACGTAGATTTATTGACGACCTGACTGCCGCTTAAAGCGTAAATTAATTTCCAGGCATGATCTAAAACCCATGAAAATTTGATTATACCATTTTCATGGCGTCTCTTTTTATTTTATTTTTTATTTTTTTGGTTATCTTACAGATATATCTTTATATCTTTATATATATACACAAACACGCACCTTTTTTTTTCTTTTTCTTTTTTTTTGGCTGGAGGTCCTTTGGAAGCAATCTCTTTATCCGTCGAACAGAGAGAGTGAGGACCTTCTCTACTCTTGGAGTGTTTCACTCGGGGTGGAGAAACGACTTCTCTTTATTCAAAGATAGAGGAAGTATTGTCTACGTCTCACCTCCCCCATACCCTACGCACGTGAGATTGGGTCTGTTGTTGTTGTTGTTGTTGTTGTTGTTGTTGTATATCTATATTTATGTATTTGTATATGTATTTCGGGTGTTAGTATATATATCTATAGATGAAGCTTTTCATCAATGTAGATATTCATATCCATTTAGGTTCATCCATATTCATATCCATATCCATTTAGGTTCATCAATATCCATCACGAAGCGGGTGGATCAGATTGATATCCATTCGATCGGGTAGCCATTAACATCCCTAATATCATCTAATACAGATTCCTCAGATCATATGTACATTCATTCATATCCAATTTATTTTTTGGCGAAAAACCAAGCTATATATACAATGAGACATGAAATTTTCATCCGAAGATGAATGGAAAAACCTATCAAAATCATATAAGTGAGAGATAACCAAAACGAAAAAAAAAACACAACGAGACCAAGCACCACAATGTAACAAAGACACGTAACAATAAAATAATAATATAAATAACAGCCAAACAAACATAAGCAATTCTAACAAAAAAAGCTAAGCGATCAACACAAAGAGACGATTAAGAGCCTGAAGAGTCGACCCCTCGAAACAAACTATTCTTACTTCGTCATAATTTTTCAACTACAACACTAACACATTTGTTTTTGGACATGAGCTTCAACAGTTTCCCGTTGACCTTGGATAACGGAACGACTTTCTCTATCCGATTCGTGAAAGAAAAAATGGACATCCAAATCCTTTCCCGCTAATGAAATCTAAATTGAACGTCCTTGTTCACTACTATTTATCGATCCATATTCTATTTCTTCTTCTTAGAGGTCTTCGAACCAACACCCACACCTGACTGCTTTGACTCGATTAAATCAAAATCATCAGAAGGCCCATTATGCTCCAAATTCGTCAATGAGTGAAAATTAATATTTTTACGATACTCACGACAACAGAGCAATTATTGTCATCTCCCGAACACATAATAACAGAAGAGGTTGATTTATCCAACACGTGATCATCTCCAAGCACAACCTAAAGTTCCAAAATATCCATGGACTTCACCAAACCACAAAAAAAAACCATATGCAAGCGAAGTCGTCGTATATCTACAATTTCACACTATGTAGCTAGGGATGGAAAAAACTTGTACCCGATTGATATTGCTCATTCACGCTATGTTTCTCACGCAATATCTACCTCGTTTACTCGATTTTATTTACCAAAGTGCTCGAAAAGCTATGATCTTGGGTTTTATCGCGTTATGAGTGCTATTGCAGTTCTAATTGTAAATTTAGTGTAAAATTGACCAAAGTGTGCAAAATGATCAAGAAAACTGCAAAGTGCCCATCCTGGCAACAAGAACGACGTTTTGCTATATAAGAATGCCGTTCCATAATCAAGAACGCCGTTCCAAAGCCAGGAACGACGTTCTACCTGGGAAATTCACAAGAAAATGGTAACAGAAGAAAATGGAATTCTAGGACGATTCAAGAACACTGTTCCACAATCCCAGAACGACGTTCAAAGCATGAAGACAAGGAACGACGTTCCTTAAAGAGGAACAACGTTTCACCAGCATTTTCTAGGCATATTTTGAAGAGTATAAAAAGGAAGAGATTGAGGGTTTCATTATCATTCACTCATAGTTCGTGGTGGCTGATCAAAATTAGGGTTTTATAGCTATTTTATTAAGGTTTTCATCAAGTTTTCATCATCCATTCCATTCTACATCAAGAATTTGAAGATTGAATCAAGATATAGGGCTTGTTCTTCATCATCTTCATCTTCTTCATTTGTCACTTTTGTAATTTCTTAAGTATTGGTACAATTTACTCTTGCTTATTGTTTAATCATGTTTAGATTTACTTTATTAGCTTGTAGTGATCTTGTTCTAGCCATGATTGGCTAGATTTTACTATGTGCACTTGTTTATGAAGCTTGAATGCTATGGGTTGTTCAAATTGATGATTTATGATTGTGTTTAGATGAATTTATAGTTGATGATTGTAATTTGTCACTAGAATTAGTCACAAGATCCTTTGTTATGATTGTTTTGGATTTGACTTTAATTTTATGAGTTGTGTAGCATTCAAAAGGGATTTGATTAGTGAAGCAATTTGTACTTCAACACTTAGGTAATCTAGACAATCAAATTAAGGCTTTCAAGGGATTGGGGTCTCGGTTTGGGTTGGTAATCAATTGGTCCTTAGTCAACATAGTGAAGTTTGGTTTTCTTAAGGGATTTTGATCACCAAAGGGTTTTAGGGGACTTTAACCTAAGCTAAGTACTTGTGATAATTGCATGATTCAACTAAGATCAATTGGTATAAGTTTATGGGAATTCGCAAGTATTGATTTGATCACTATAACATCTAGTAGGGATACTAGTCTAATGTTTGAGCACAATTAGACCTTAAGTGAGCAAAGGAACAACCCGAATGCTTTAAGTGGATTAAACAAGTGTGCGTGCTTTTAATATTGTTATTTGCTAAATCACTTAATTCTTAGTTAAATTTAATTTAGTCTTCTTAATATCTTAAACTTCAAAAACCACCCAATCAAACGCAACCTAGGATGATTATGAGTTTGCATAGATTCAACTAACAACTACCGCTCTCTTGGGACGAACCTTAAACGGAAAACTTACTAATTGCAACTACCGAGTCAAAATTTATCGTATGCTTGTCAAATAGTTGAGCCCACATTTAAGTATAAATTTAGAAATTAAATATTCCTTATGCGAACGAGCAATCACCGATAAAGAAACTCGGAACTTGATATAGATAAAGAAATAGAAGTTACAAAAATTTGCTATAACAAATATTATTTCGAAAATAGAAAAAGATATACAAGTTACAAACAGAAAACACGAACATGGATCGACAACAGTAATTTATACCTAATGACAAAACTCGCACTAAATTTATCTAAATTGGAGTTCCGCGAGATCCAACAAACAAAACAACATACAATCTACTACAATTGGAAAAATTAACAACAAAGACAACTACAACCAACAAACATACCCAAACCCTATTAACAACCCTCATCACCCATGTTGTTGGAAACGTCACCAATGTTCGCAGTCGCCTTGAACGAATAGGTCAAACCGTTTCCATTCCCATCACTGGTGAAAGTACCCATCGACGAAGGGTTAAAACTGTTCTTTTTAAATTCCTTGAAAAAGCATCTTTACCTAACGATCGTCCCGATCCGGAGCCCACGTATAACCACTTACAAGACCCATCCGTTTGAGCATCCTTAATCTATTTTTGAATCACACCCTATCTATCACACCCCCAGTTAGGGCCTGGGCGAAATGTGACTTAATATCAAAATATACCAACATATTATAATAACGAGAACAATACTATTGAGAAAGTTAAACTTTATGGAGTACGCAGCGGAAAATGAAATGTCGTTACAAAGGAGTAAAGTAAATGTTTAAATGCAATAGTAATAAATGCGATAATCTCTTGATCCTATGTCCAAATAGCATCACATAAGCAGTAGATAAGTAAGCTTGAATCAAACAGCACCTGAGACAAAACATGCTAAAGTGTCAACCAAAAGGTTGAGTGAAGTTCATAGGTTTAACAAAAGTTTGACCGTTGTTTTAGACCACAAGATTTAGTTTGTAAAGTTGATCTCCCGCAGGATCAAAAAGTTATGCCAAAGCGTGATATTTAGACTAAACGTTCAAGTTTGCCCCACGACAAGTTGTGTCTGTCCTTGTCGGTTTAATTTCATTATCAAGTAATACAAAGACTTAGTCAAATGTATCGGGGACGTTACTCCCGATAGGCCTACCCCCAATAATTAAGCATGCAGCAACAATTAAAAATATCACTGTAGGGACTTAGTCGGACATAGCCGAGTATAGCATAGTTTAACAGTTTGGTACTTGTGTCTAAATTGTAAAAAGTAAAAACAGCATGTGTCTCGCCCCAAGTAAAGTAAGTAAGTTTGCTAGCAATAAAGAGGGGCTATGAATTCACCTTAAATAGCAGTTGAAGTATTCCACGCAAGAAGGAAAGTAAAGCAAGTAAGTGATCTGGATATCAACCTAGAGGTATAACGTTTGATTAGTTAATGTCTAACTGACATAAAGTATGTTTATTAATATAGCAACTATATTGACAGTGACGGTTTTTGAGAAAAGTTCATATTTCTCAAAAGTTTCTATTTTTGGAAGCTTCCTATTTATGGAAAGCTTCCACTTATAGTAAGCTTCTAGTTTAAAAATGTTCTGGTTATAATTCATAACAAAGATGTTGTACAATCTCGCCCAAACTTCGTTGCTAACATGCAAGTCACTCGAATGATCTATTGTTACCGAGTGGCCCAGGATCTCTTGACCAGAATCTAAGTCTTGGCATTCGAGATCCACAAGCGTCCCATAATGGTAATTCCTATATATTAACTCATAAAAATACTTTTATAATTTTTAGTAACATATATTACTAATTATAACATGTTATTTATCTTATTTTTAATTGCATATAATTTATAACATTATTTACATGTTTTGGTAAAAAATAAAATATAAATCAAAGTAAATAGTAAAAAGTAAAAAGTAAGAAAAGAATACTTACTAGTAGTAATTCTTCAAAGAGAGAATGAGAGAAATTTTGGTGTGAGTTTGAATGAGAAATGAGGGGTATTTATACTTGAAAAAATTAGGTAAAATGAATAAAATAATTAAAAGAAAAAGAAATATTTTAATTTTTAATGGGATTTTAAAATTCAAAAGTATTAAATGTTAGGTCATAGGATAATGCACAAAATAAAATAATAAAAGTAGTTTTTCCATTATAATTTTTAATTAAAAAGTATTTTATTTATTTATTTATTTATTTTTTTAAATTCATTTATTTTAAGGATTTTTTTATATAAATAAATAAATTGATTTAGTGCTTTTCCAAGAATATTTGTCAATATTTTTTTTTAATAAATAAATACAAATTTTGCATAAAAATAATAAATAATTCGGTATTTTGTATTTTTAATAATAATTATGATTTTAATTATTAAACTATAGTTTTAGTAAGTTTGTAAATATTATTACATTTATATATAATTGGATTTATTATATACTTAAATATATAATACATTAACTAAATAATAAAAGTGATACAAAGTTTATATACTTAGTTAAATTATGTCAAATTATATAAATTAATAATATATTATTTATTTAAGCGTACATTGTTGACTAAAAATTACTATCCGGTCAATATTTAATTGTATATAACAACCCTTAATACATATAATCAGACAGATAACCCTAGGGTAGGGTTAATTCAGTAAATTTAGAAGTTGAAAAGTGAGGATTGTTACAGTACCTCCCCGTTAATAAAAACTTCGTCTCGAAGTTTTAGGTAGACTTCTCGGATGCATCAGCGGTTGAGAAGAGATGGGGATATTTCTGTTTCATTTAGTCTTCACGTTCCCAGGTATACTCGGGGCCACGTCGTGAATTCCAACGGATCTTAACAATAGGTATGGTGCTTTGTTTTAAGCGTTTAGCAGATCGGTCCATGACTTCTACGTGTTCCTCTATGAAGTGCATTTTATCATCAATGCGAATGTCATCCAAAGGAATAACGAGAGTGTCATTAGCAATACACCGTTTAAGATTTGAGACATGAAACATATCATGTACTTGACTGAGTTCGGTTGGTAGTTCTAATCAAAATGCCACGGGACCAATTCTTTCAATGATTGTGAAAGGTCCAACATATCGTGGACTGAGTTTACTTCATTTACCGAAACGGACAACACCTTTCCAAGGGGATACTTTTAACATGACTTTATCTCCAACTTGGTATTCGATGTCCTTTCGTTTCTTATCGGCATAACTCTTCTGTCGGCTACGGGCAGTTTCTAAACGTTGCTTGATTTGAACGATCTTTTTGGTAGTTTCGTGAATAATTTCAGGACTAGTTAAATGTATGTCCTCAAGTTCATCCCAACACAGAGGGGATCTACACTTCCGTCCATATAGAGCTTCAAAAGGTGCAGCTTTAATGCTAGAGTGATAACTGTTGTTATAAGAAAATTCAACCAAAGGCAGATGTCTATCCCAGCCTTTGCCGAAGTCGATAACACAAGTACGAAGCATATCTTCCAATGTTTGAATGGTTCATTCACCTTGACCATCGGTTTGCAGATGATAAGCAGTACTCATGTCGAGTTGAGTTCCAAGAGTAGTTTGTAAGGATTTCCAGAATCTGGAAGTGAATCTACTATCGCGATCGGATATGATTGATATAGGAACACCATGACGAGAGACAATTTCTTTGATATACAGTTGTGACAATCTCTCCATCTTGTCGGTCTCCTTGATCGGTAAGAAATGAGCAGATTTAGTAAGACGATCTACTATGACCCATATAGTATCATTTCCACTAGAAGTCTTGGGCAATTTAGTAATAAAGTCCATAGCGATACATTCCCACTTCCACTGCGAAATATCGGGTTGTGTCAACAGACCAGAAGGCTTTTGATGTTCAGCCTTGACTTTCAAACAAGTGAGACACTTACTAACATAAGTAGCAATGTCGGTTTTCATGTTAGGCCACCAGTAGAATTCCTTCACATCGTGGTACATCTTACTGGAACCTGGATGAATAGAATACCTAGTCTTATGCGCTTCATCCAAGACTAGTTCACGGAGATTACCGAAGTGAGGAACCCAAATTCTGTTGCCAAAGTACCGTGTACCATTAGCTTTCACTTGGAGTTGGTTCTCAAAACCGATAGGTCCTTAACCTTCGATAAGTGTTGGTTTAATAGCTTCCAGTTGAGCTTCGTAAATTCGTGATATAAGATTTGATTTAATTTTCAGGTTTAAGGCACGAACACGTTTAACATCGTATTTTCTACTAAGGGCATCGGCAACTACATTTGCCTTGCCCGGATGATATTCCATCTTACAGTCATAATTGTTCAATAACTCGAGCCATCGACTTTGCCTCATATTCAGCTATTTTTGATCAAAGATGTGTCGAAGACTTTTATGGTCAGTGTACACCGTAAACTGGGTACCATATAGATAATGTCTCCATATCTTTAATGCAAATACCACGGCACCTAACTCAAGGTCGTGTGTGGTATAGTTCTCCTCGTGTTTCTTCAACTGTCTAGATGCGTAGGCAATAACCTTTTCACGTTGCATTAAAACACAACCAAAGCCTTGCATTGAGGCATCGCAGTAAACAATAAAATCGTCAGTACCTTCAGGTAAAGATAGAATCGGGGCTGTGGTAAACTTCTCCTTTAGAATCTTGAAAGCAGATTCCTGTTCTTCGGACCACTCGAATTTCTTTCCTTTTTGTGTTAGCTTCGTAAGAGGTTTAGCAAGAAGTGAAAATCCTTTATAAATCTCCGATAGTAACCGGCAAGTCTCAAAAATTAGCGAATATGCTTCGCAGTCTTTGGTATCTCCCAGTTCTGAATAGCAGTAATTTTAGCAGGATCAACATGTATTCCTCTTCTATCAACAACATGTCCAAGGAATTGTACGGTTTTGAGCCAAAACTCGCACTTAGAGAATTTAGCATAAAGTTTTTCCTTTCGTAAGAGTTCAAGAATCATACGCAAATGTTGCTCATGTTCTTTCTCACTCTTGGAATAGATCAAGATGTCATCAATGAATACAATGACGAATTTATCGAGATAGGGTTTGCAAACACGGTTCATAAGATCCATGAACACAGCAGGAGCATTGGTCAAACCAAAAGGCATGACACAGAATTCATAGTGCCTATAACGAGTGCGAAAAGCAGTCTTAGGAATATCGGATTCCTTGACTCTAAGTTGGTGATATCCGGACCTCAAATCAATCTTTGAATAAACACTTGACCCTTGAAGTTGGTCGAATAGATCATCAATACGTGGCAACAGATAACGGTTCTTGATAGTAAGCTTGTTAAGTTCGCGGTAATCAATGCACATCCTTAACGTACCATCCTTCGTTTTAATAAATAGAATAGGAGCTCCCCATGGGGACGAGCTTGGACGAATGAAACCTTTATTCAATAGTTCTTGGAGCTGGTTGGAAAGTTCCTTCATCTCGGAGGGTGCTAAACGATACGGCGCTTTAGCAATAGGAGCAGTACCAGGAGTTAAATCATTTTGAAATTCAACTTGTCGAGGAGGTGGAAGACCAGAAAAATCTTCGAAAAACACATCGGGAAAGTCTTTAACCACTGGTACATCTTCAATACGCTTCTCTTTCGATTCAATCATCTTAACGTGAGCTAGAATAGATGGATAACCTTTCTTAAGATATTTGCGAGTTTTAATACAGGAGATGATGTTGAGATTGGAACCACTCTTTTCACCTTGGATGATGAGAGTATCTCCATTTCCCAATGGAACATTAACAGTTTTATCGTAACACATGATATATATAAAACACTTTATATTATTAAGGAACGAGGCATTAAATAAGCCTTTTAGTGCACGATTCGGAAATAGAAATAGTTTTAAGGCATAGCCTTTACATAGATAGAAAATGGAAAAATAACTAAAGAATATTAAGATTGAAGTAGTCTTCATGTCTCTTCTTCTCTTCCTCAAACTGCTTCATCACTTTTTCCATGTTATCCTTCACAAGTTTCTCTAGCCTTTCGGTTTGAGATTCGAGAGATTCTTTGATAAACTTATCATATCGCTCGTTCTTTCCTTTTTGTTTTTCGTAGAGGTACTCGAGATTGTCGTAAAGGTTGGTAACACGACTGTTAACGGTATTGATGTCGTATTCCCTTAAGGCAAGTTGTTTGTCGACTCGGCTTCTCTCCATTTTCATTCGAAAGTTAACATCCTCCTGGAGATGAGCAAGTGATTGCTTCCCCCAACGAGTGTTGCATTCTTCCTCGTACTTTAGGAGCCTATATTCTTTTCTTAGTTCAACATTTTCCTCCACCAACTTCTTAATTTCGCGGTCCTTCTCATCCATACGGACCTCTACTCTCGCCATGTGGCGAAGCAAACCCTCATACTTAGCAGCATCATTATAAGAAGGAGTCTGGGCTCTCTTCCTTGATGGACCAGCTTTTTCATGACGTTTTCCTTTATCTTCGATTCTCGGAGTTGGATAATATTGAGGAGACCTTTGTGAATTTCGCAGAGTATTTGGACTATAGTTAGGTGAAGCAGGACTGTAAGAAGGACTTCGAATAGGTCTTGATGTTTCAGAGTGTCCAACACCTACTTCGGTAGTAGGGTTGTGAGTTGCCTTGTTAGGCTTGTTAACGCTTGGGCTTGACATCCTATCATTAGGAAAGAGACCTTGATTAGAATCTTTTAGTCAAGTTTTGGAAAGCATAAATGTTAAGATTATAGGGCAATCCTAAGTGCATTAAAGTCTATGGCAGGAAAGGTTATAGTTTCCTAGATTGCTAAGGCACCCTAGCTAACACATAAGGCACACACAAAAATGCAATCCTGGTTCTCTATAACAGCCTGGTTATGCTTTGATACCAATCTATCACACCCCCAGTTAGGGCATGGGCGAAATGTGACTTAATATCAAAATATACCAACATATTATAATAACGAGAACAATACTAAATGAGAAAGTTAAACTTTATGTAGTACGCAGCGGAAAATGAAATGTCGTTACAAAGGAGTAAAGTAAATGTTTAAATGCAATAGTAATAAATGCGATAATCTCTTGATCCTATGTCCAAGTAGCATCACATAAACAGTAGATAAGTAAGCTTGAATCAAACAGCACCTGAGACAAAACATGCTAAAGTGTCAACCAAAAGGTTGAGTGAAGTTCATAGGTTTAACAAAAGTTTGACCGTTGTTTTAGACCACAAGATTTAGTTTGTAAAGTTAATCTCTCGCAGGATCAAAAAGTTATGCCAAAGCGTGATATTTAGACTAAACGTTCAAGTTTGCCCCACGACAAGTTGTGTCTGTCCTTGTCGGTTTAATTTCATTATCAAGTAATACAAAGACTTAGTCAAATGTATCGGGGACGTTACTCCCGATAGGCCTACCCCCAATAATTAAGCATGCAGCAGCAATTAAAAATATCACTGTAGGGACTTAGTCGGACATAGCCGAGTATAGCATAGTTTAACAGTTTGGTACTTGTGTCTAAATTGTAAAAAGTAAAAACAGCATGTGTCTCGCCCCAAGTAAAGTAAGTAAGTTTGCTAGCAATAAAGAGGGGCTATGAATTCACCTTAAATAGCAGTTGAAGTATTCCACGCAAGAAGGAAAGTAAAGCAAGTAAGTGATCTGGATATCAACCTAGAGGTATAACGTTTGATTAGTTAATGTCTAACTGACATAAAGTATGTTTATTAATATAGCAAATATATTGACAGTGACGGTTTTTGAGAAAAGTTCCTATTTCTCAAAAGTTTCTATTTTTGGAAACTTACTATTTATGGAAAGCTTCCACTTATAGTAAGCTTCTAGTTTAAAAATGTTCGGGTTATAATTCTTAATGTAACGTCCTCCCAATAGGGTCTGGAAGGAACGTCACTAATATCAAAACATACCAACATATTATAATAAACGAGAACAATACTAAATGACGAATTTAACTTTAATGAGTACGCAGCGGAAAATGAAATGTCGTTACAGTGACAGGAATAACAATATCGTAAATGTTCACATGCAGAAGTAATAAATGCGATATCTCTTGATCCTATGTCCAAGTAGCATCACATAAGCAGTAAGTATAAGAGCTTGAATCAAACAGCACCTGCGACAAAACATGCTAAAGAGTCAACCAAAAAAAGGATGAGTGAAGTTCATAGGTTTAACAAAAAGTGTGTCGCTGTTTTAGACCACAAGATTTAGTTTGTAAAGTTGATCTCCCGCAGGATCAAAAAGTTATGCCAATGCGTGATATTTAGACTAAACGTTCAAGTTTGTCCCATGACAAGTTGTGTCTGTCCTTGTCGGTTTAATTTCATTATTAAGTAATACAATGACTTGGTCAAATGTATCGGGGACGTTACTCCCGATAGACCTACCCCCAATAATTAAGCATGCCGCAGCAATTAAAAATATCACAGTAGGGACTTAGTCGGACATAGCCGGGTATAACATAGTTTAACAGTTTGGTACTTGTGTCTAAAGTGTAAAAAGTAAAAACAGCATGTGTCTCACCCCAAGTAAAAGTAAGTAAGTTTGCTAGCAATTAAAGAGGGGCTATGAATTCACCTTAGTAAGTAGAGAGAGTGTTATTTCTCGGAATAAAGAGTTGAACGAGTGAGCAGGAAAGTCAACCTATTGACATTTAAGAGTAGTTAAGTGTTTTGCCCATGTTTAAGTTTAAGTATGTGTTTAAGTATAGTTTGTTTTACTAAGTTTCTATTCCTAGTAAGTTACTATTTTTATAAAGTTTTCATTTTTAGAAAGTTTCTTATTTTACTAAGTTTCTATGACTAGAGAGTTTCTACTTTTATCAATGTTTTCCATTTTAGGATACTTGCCGTATTAGATAAGCTTCCAATCACCCCTTTACTTCGAATGGCTAATTTAGATCTAGGGGCTTGAGCCATAGGACCCCTTAAATCGGAAATCCAAACCCTCTGCCTAGAATCTCATAGAAACCATTCGTCAAGAAAGTTCGAAGATCTATTCATCTCTAATACATATCCCAAAATGTTTTTATGTTACAATATAAGTAGTAGGTTATAGGTGCTAGTAATAGTAATAGTGTATACATGTTATTTATTTTATTTTTAATTGCATATAATTTATAACATTATTTACATATTTTGGTAAAAATAATAACCGAAGTAAAAAGTAAAAAGTAAAAAAGTAAAAGTAAAAAGTAAAAAAATAAAAAATAAGAAAAGAATACTTACTAGTAGTAATTCTTCAAAGAGAGAATGAGAGAAATTTTAGTGTGAGTTTGAATGAGAAATGAGAGGTATTTAAACTTGAAAAAATTAGGTAAACAGAATAAAATAATTAAAAGAAAAAGAAATATTTAATTCTTAATGGGATTTTAAAATTAAAAAGTATTAAATGTTAGGTCATGGGATAATGCACAAAATAAAATAATAAAAGTAGTTTTTCCATTACAATTTTTAATTAAAAAGTAATTTATTTATTTTTTTATTTTTTTTAATGATTTTTTTAAGGATTTTTTTTATGTAAATAAACAAATTTATTTAATATTTTTCCAAGAATATTTGTCAATAATATTTTATTTTTTTATTTTTTTTAATTTTTTTATTTAATTAATAAACACAAATTTTGCATAAAAATAATAAATAATTCGGTATTTTGTATTTTTACTAATAATTATGATTTTAATTATTAAACTATAGCTTTAGTAAGTTTGTAAATATTATTACATTTATATATAATTGGATTTATTATATAGTTAAATATATAATACATTAACTAAATAATAAAAGTGATACAAAGTTTATATACTTAGTTAAATTATGTCAAATTATATAAATTAATAATATATTTTTTATTTAAGCGTACATTGTTGACTAAAAATTACTATTCGGTTAATATTTAATTGTATATAACAACCCTTAATACATATAGTCAGACATATAACCTGTAACATCCCGCGTTTTTCCGTTAAATTTATTTTTAACACCGTCTTTTTTTTTAATAATAATCTTTCGTATTTAAATTCGTAGTTTCCGTTGACTAACGTTCATAATAATTCCGTCATTTAATTATAACATCTCTCGTTAACTTGCGTTTTAAAAATATTCGTTTGGTTAATTCCCGCACCCGCTCTGAAACTTGAGGGACTAGTTCCGCCACTTGACCAAAGAGGTGGCTAGTAGTTGACTAGTCAACCACTCACCACCTCCACCCCTCATTCATCCATTTCTTCTTCTTTCTTTCTTTCTTTTTTTTTCTCTCAAGAACACAAACATAAATCATCATCTAAATTCGGATCGGGAAGCAAACTTCAAAACAAATTACATATTTGGAATCCTCTCTTCATCCTCTACAATTTGATACCAACTTCATCTCGTTTGGGTAACATTTCTAAAACTCTAGATTTCTCTAAATTCGTGTTTTTGATTTGAAATGGTGTTAGTTAGTGTCTATGGCTCGTGTCTAACATGAATATATGTTTGGTTTGCTCGATTTGTTGTTTTTGGAGTAACTAGCATGAACTTGAAATAGGTGTGCTTAATCCTTGATTTTGGATGAGTTAATGTTGTTAGATTGTTAAGGTGCATGTTTTAATTGTGTTACTAGTATCACTAGCTTCGTTTTGATGCGTAGGTTGATTAAGAAAACTTCAAAAACATGAATATTGATTTTGTGATGTTTGACTAGGGTTTGATAGTTCTTGACATGAACTTTTGGATGCTTAAATGCCTTGGAGTGTTAATTGTTAGTGTTTAGTAGTAATGTATGCTTCATTACCTTCAAAACGGCATATCATATGTGTGAATTGGATTCCCGAAACTTAAAATGCAATTGATGAACTTGAAACTTTGAAAATGGACTTTTAAATGATCACTTGACGAGAAATCGGTTATGGAAAATGTTGTTTTTGTTTGATGATTTGTGTTTAGTTGTATTCTTTGTCAAAAGAGCTTTCCAACGGTATAAGATACGTCTTCTAATTGTTTGCGGTTTGCGTTTTGCGTTTGTTTGAAAATTTCCAAGTCTTGAACAAATGAAACAGGCCTGGGACCAGGCCACGGCTTTTGTCGCGGCGCGACAGGCCTGGCCGCGGCGCGGCGTATAACGTGTCCAGCTTCTGTCCAACTTTTCCATTTTATGAAAAATGTTTGCTATGCTACGCACCTCCGATTAACATGTAACTTGGCCAACATGTTCATATATGATTTCTAAGCTTAGAAAAATAGTTCGGGACCCGACCCGAACGTGTTGACTTTTTCGTTGACCTTGACCAAGTTTGACTTTTAGTCAAACTTAACCAAACTTTTATGCAATCGTTCTAACATGCTTTTATACTTGATTCTTTCATGAAACTTGACAACGTGATTCACATGCTATACTATTCGAGTCGTAACGAGCCATAGGACTAATTGAACACATTTCACCCGACCTTGTGTCGTAACCGGTTAATTGACACAACTTACTTGTTTAGGTCAAGGCTAAGCAACTTTCATGCATACGTTACTTTGTGAAGTACTTTTATACTCGTGCACTCGAGGTGAGATCATAGTCCCACCTTTTCAACAACTTTTATTCTTTTAAATCGTGGGCTGAGAAACATATACATTACATACTTATATACATTTCACATGTATATATATACTTTTCATACTTTTATACTTTGAACACAAATACGAATACAAGGATACAGACGAGTTAGAACAAAAGTCCTCAATCCAATTATCATTAGTTCCACTTGCAGGGTGTAAGTGTAAGCGAGTGATTATGTTGTGTGGCCATACGGGTTTAACGAACCCTCATTCAGACGGTTCGCTACCGTTAGTGGATGAAATATAATTTCAACGTGCATAGTGTATGTTCTAACACTATATTCAAAATTCAGAGGGAAGATTCAGTTAAGCTTTGGTAATTGGGTGCTCGCAATACAAACTACATTCTTCGGAATAAATACGATTTGGATAATCATCTATACAAACTATTGTGGTTCAAAATATAACATTTACTAATACACCTATGATTTCACCAACGTTTTTCGTTGACAGTTTTCTATATGTTTCTCAGGTTCATACATGGCTATTTGATACATGCTTCCGCGTACATTCATACTTGCTTGGGGTCAAGCATACATGCATACACTCTGATTTCTTGCTTGGAGTCAAGCATACATACATGCATACGCTAGTGATAGCACCTTTGGATTCAAACATATTGTTTACATACTTACGCTATTTATAGCAACTGTGGTTTCAAACTAATTATGTCGCAAGTTATTTCATTCATACTTTATAACTTTGTAAACTTAAACTTTTTGTCGATCCGTTTGTTAAACTAAACTTTGTACCTTTCAAATGAATGCGACATAATTTTGGTCAAACGAGTCTCATATAGGGACTACGACCACGCAACGGGACCTAAGTTAACGGCGCCGTCAATAACGGTTTTGGTCGGGTCGCTACAGATGGTATCAGAGCGTTGGTTGTAGGGAACTAGGACGTGCATTAGTGTGTCTAACAGAGTCGTTAGGACGCATTAGTGAGTCTAGACTACAACCGGATAGTTAGCCATTGCATTCTGACATACATTTGCTATAGATAGCACTTACTTGACTACTTGTGCATTATACTTGAATCATTCTTAGGCAAACTTTTTAAGGGTACCCAACCTTCATCATACGAACTCGCATTCCGCCACTTTTTGGTAACACACGTAAATTCATGATTCATACACGTATGGATGACGACGACTTCATTAGTCACACTTGTTCGGGAACTCTGTCTCCCGGATTGTTATTTGCCACCGTTTCAACTTACTATCGGTTTCCCACTGGTGTTTCTTACTATCTACTTTTTGGTGTTACTACCATCACTACTCTAGGTGAGTATCGTCATCAACATTTATCACTACGGTTGCGTACTACTCGTTATCATGACTCATTACTCTTTTCATACCTGAATACATTTTTGTCTGACTCGAACCGCATTGACGTGAACAATCAATTATACACTTCCCTCGGGGAACGCTTCCTTAGATTTGCAGAAATTCTTTCGATTTAATACGAGTCACGTTTGAGACGTCGTTACATTTTGTTCATTTTAGGTCTTCACGATGACACGAACTTGAATTTATAGAGTGATGTGGGAATGGAGGTATGAGTTAGCGTAATATAACGACACTCGATCAACGTGGTTATATTACGGTAAGACATACCAAAGTTCTAGTGACGCGTGATGGTGGTTAGACTCGATCAACCTAAACACCACCATGTGCCATGTACATGACTTCATCTTTTCAGGTTTGGACATCCGAAAACTCCGAGAATATTTATAACAACCATACCGGGGACACACCTTCAATTATTGTCAAATTATATTTATGCTTCCGAATGAATTACCGATTCCATTCGACTTCAACCGTATGTCACACGGGTATACTAGCTCGTCCTCGCACAGTCTTATTGACTAATTACGATTTACTCGTTATGCTCGCACCGAGGCGGAAACTTCTTTTGCATCACCCTCGTACTTCCGGTTCAGGAGGTCCTTATTCTAAATTCCCAATGGAGAGAGACTCTCCACGTTATACTAGTATTCACCTCGAGGGTGAATAGTTCCGACGAACGTTTTTCTTTCAGAAACCGATGAGGACTTGCCCCGACGAACGTTTTTGGAAACTGATAAATCTTTCGCGACGCGAATTTTCTTGAGAAACTTTTCCTAGCTAACGTTTTCCATTCCTAGCAAACTTGTTCGATATGCCTTAAGGAAATGTACCTCGTTTCGGATCGAGATCCTCGTTTCATTTCTAGACTTACAAAAAGCCTCGGGACCGCGTTTAGACATGAGTACCGCGTACCATCCGCAACCCGACGGGCCGAACAAACATACGATTTAAACCTTGGAATCCATAATACGAGTTGTATTACCAACTTCAAATTTACTTGAGAAAAGTATTTTCCTTAAACCGAATCCTCGTACTACAATGATTTTCATTCGAGTTTTAACGTCACTCCTTTTGAAACCACATGTGACCGGAAACGTCATTCTCCTTTATCGAACCAAGTAAACGATGATCAATTCACCGGGGCCGAGGTTATTCATGAACAACCGAGAAAATTTATTCATATTCAGGTAAAACCCTACGCGACTCGTAATCACCAAGAGTTACGCCGATGTTAGACGTAAACATTTCAAATTCCACGTGGGAAACCGCGTCACGTTAAGAGTCGCACCTTGGAAAGGTGCAATCCGTTTCGGGAAACGTAGGAAGCTAAATCCGCGATATTTTGATCCTTTAAATTCTTGGGGTGTTTTGGACCCGTCGCTAGCCGTTTAGACCTTTCCGACTCATTTTGGGGTCTCCGTTATCCTACATTCGATGTATCAACTCAAAGACGTGTTTTGCGAAACGAGAACTTGTTATCTTCTTTGATGAACTCACTATCGACGATGAACCTCACTTCCTAGGAGGACCGGAAACCATAAAATCATGGAACCAAACCTTAAAACGACATACGACCCCGACCTTCAGGTTTGTTGAAATACTCTAGAACGTACTTCTCCTTCATTCGTAGAATTGGCAACACAAAATCTCGAGGAAGATTCAACAACTACTACTTCCAACTAAATTTCGGGACGAAATTTCTTTTGAGGTGTGGATAATGTAACATCCCGCGTTTTTCCGTTAAATTTATTTTTAACACCGTCTTTTTTTTTAATAATAATCTTTCGTATTTAAATTCGTAGTTTCCGTTGACTAACGTTCATAATAATTCCGTCATTTAATTATAACATCTCTCGTTAACTTGCGTTTTAAAAATATTCGTTTGGTTAATTCCCGCACCCGCTCTGAAACTTGAGGGACTAGTTCCGCCACTTGACCAAAGAGGTGGCTAGTAGTTGACTAGTCAACCACTCACCACCTCCACCCCTCATTCATCCATTTCTTCTTCTTTCTTTCTTTCTTTTTTTTTCTCTCAAGAACACAAACATAAATCATCATCTAAATTCGGATCGGGAAGCAAACTTCAAAACAAATTACATATTTGGAATCCTCTCTTCATCCTCTACAATTTGATACCAACTTCATCTCGTTTGGGTAACATTTCTAAAACTCTAGATTTCTCTAAATTCGTGTTTTTGATTTGAAATGGTGTTAGTTAGTGTCTATGGCTCGTGTCTAACATGAATATATGTTTGGTTTGCTCGATTTGTTGTTTTTGGAGTAACTAGCATGAACTTGAAATGAGTGTGCTTAATCCTTGATTTTGGATGAGTTAATGTTGTTAGATTGTTAAAGTGCATGTTTTAATTGTGTTACTAGTATCACTAGCTTCGTTTTGATGCGTAGGTTGATTAAGAAAACTTCAAAAACATGAATATTGATTTTGTGATGTTTGACTAGGGTTTGATAGTTCTTGACATGAACTTTTGGATGCTTAAATGCCTTGGAGTGTTAATTGTTAGTGTTTAGTAGTAATGTATGCTTCATTACCTTCAAAACGGCATATCATATGTGTGAATTGGATTCCCGAAACTTAAAATGCAATTGATGAACTTGAAACTTTGAAAATGGACTTTTAAATGATCACTTGACGAGAAATCAGTTATGGAAAATGTTGTTTTTGTTTGATGATTTGTGTTTAGTTGTATTCTTTGTCAAAAGAGCTTTCCAACGGTATAAGATACGTCTTCTAATTGTTTGCGGTTTGCGTTTTGCGTTTGTTTGAAAATTTCCAAGTCTTGAACAAATGAAACAGGCCTGGGACCAGGCCACGGCTTTTGTCGCGGCGCGACAGGCCTGGCCGCGGCGCGGCGTATAACGTGTCCAGCTTCTGTCCAACTTTTCCATTTTATGAAAAATGTTTGCTATGCTACGCACCTCCGATTAACATGTAACTTGGCCAACATGTTCATATATGATTTCTAAGCTTAGAAAAATAGTTCGGGACCCGACCCGAACGTGTTGACTTTTTCGTTGACCTTGACCAAGTTTGACTTTTAGTCAAACTTAACCAAAGTTTTATGCAATCGTTCTAACATGCTTTTATACTTGATTCTTTCATGAAACTTGACAACGTGATTCACATGCTATACTATTCGAGTCGTAACGAGCCATAGGACTAATTGAACACATTTCACCCGACCTTGTGTCGTAACCGGTTAATTGACACAACTTACTTGTTTAGGTCAAGGCTAAGCAACTTTCATGCATACGTTACTTTGTGAAGTACTTTTATACTCGTGCACTCGAGGTGAGATCATAGTCCCACCTTTTCAACAACTTTTATTCTTTTAAATCGTGGGCTGAGAAACATATACATTACATACTTATATACATTTCACATGTATATATATACTTTTCATACTTTTATACTTTGAACACAAATACGAATACAAGGATACAGACGAGTTAGAACAAAAGTCCTCAATCCAATTATCATTAGTTCCACTTGCAGGGTGTAAGTGTAAGCGAGTGATTATGTTGTGTGGCCATACGGGTTTAACGAACCCTCATTCAGACGGTTCGCTACCGTTAGTGGATGAAATATAATTTCAACGTGCATAGTGTATGTTCTAACACTATATTCAAAATTCAGAGGGAAGATTCAGTTAAGCTTTGGTAATTGGGTGCTCGCAATACAAACTACATTCTTCGGAATAAATACGATTTGGATAATCATCTATACAAACTATTGTGGTTCAAAATATAACATTTACTAATACACCTATGATTTCACCAACGTTTTTCGTTGACAGTTTTCTATATGTTTCTCAGGTTCATACATGGCTATTTGATACATGCTTCCGCGTACATTCATACTTGCTTGGGGTCAAGCATACATGCATACACTCTGATTTCTTGCTTGGAGTCAAGCATACATACATGCATACGCTAGTGATAGCACCTTTGGATTCAAACATATTGTTTACATACTTACGCTATTTATAGCAACTGTGGTTTCAAACTAATTATGTCGCAAGTTATTTCATTCATACTTTATAACTTTGTAAACTTAAACTTTTTGTCGATCCGTTTGTTAAACTAAACTTTGTACCTTTCAAATGAATGCGACATAATTTTGGTCAAACGAGTCTCATATAGGGACTACGACCACGCAACGGGACCTAAGTTAACGGCGCCGTCAATAACGGTTTTGGTCGGGTCGCTACATAACCCTAGGGTTAATTCAGTAATTTAGAAGTCGAAAAGTGAGGGTTGTTACAGTACCTCCCCGTTAATAAAAACTTCGTCCCGAAGTTTTAGGTAGACTTCTCGGATGCATTAGCGGTTGAGAAAAGATGGGGATATTTCTGTTTCATTTGGTCTTCACATTCCCAGGTATACTCGGGGCCACGTCGTGAATTCCAAAGGATCTTAACAATAGGTATGGTGCTTTGTTTTAAGCGTTTAGCAGATCGGTCCATGACTTCTACGGGTTCCTCTATGAAGTGCATTTTATCATCAATGCGAATGTCATCCAAAGGAATAACGAGAGTGTCATCAGCGAGACACTTTTTAAGATTCGAGACATGAAATACGTTGTGTATGCTGTTAAGTTCAGCAGGTAATTCTAATCGATAAGCCACGGGTCCGATCCTTTCAGTAATCTTGAAGGGTCCAACAAAACGCGGACTTAGTTTGCTTCGTTTACCAAAACGAACGACGCCTTTCCAAGGGGATACTTTCAACATGACTTTGTCACCAACTTGGAATTCCAAATCTTTCCGACCTTTATTAGCATAGCTCTTCTGTTGGTTGCGGGCAGTTTCTATTCGTTTCTTAATCTGAACTATCTTTTCGGTTGTCTCGTGTATGATTTCAGGACCAGTTAACTGTCTGTCCTCTAAGTCATCCCAGCACAGTGGGGATCTACATTTTCGTCCGTATAAGGCCTCAAAAGGTGCAGCCTTAATACTTGAGTGGTAACTATTATTGTAAGAGAATTCAACCAAAGGCAAATGTCTATCCCAGCCTTTGCCGAAGTCGATAACACAAGCGCGAAGCATATCTTCCAATGTTTGAATGGTTTGTTCACTTTGACCATCGGTTTGCGGATGATAAGCAGTACTCATGTCGAGTTGAGTTCCAAGAGCAGTTTGTAAGGATTTCCAGAATCTGGAAGTGAATCTACTGTCGCGATCGGATATTATTGATATAGGAACACCATGACGAGAGACAATTTCTTTGATATACAGCGGTGAAAATCTCTCCATCTTGTCGGTCTCCTTGACCGGTAAGAAATGAGCAGATTTAGTAAGACGATCTACTATGACCCATATAGTATCATTGCCACTAGAAGTCTTGGGCAATTTAGTAATATAGTCCGTAGCGATACATTCCCACTTCCACTGCGGAATATCGGGTTGTGTCAACAGACCAGAAGGCTTTTGATGTTCAGCCTTGACTTTCAAACAAATGAGACACTTACTAACATAAGTAGCAATGTCGGCTTTCATATTTGGCCACCAGAAGAATTCTTTCACATCGTGGTACATCTTACTGGAACCCGGATGAATAGAATACCTAGTCTTATGCGCTTCACCAAGACTAGTTCACGGAGATTACCGAAGCGAGGAACCCAAATTCTGTTGCCAAAGTACCGTGTACCATTAGCTTTCACTTGGAGTTGGTTCTCGAAACCGATAGGTCCTTCACCTTCGATAAGTGTTGGTTTAATAGCTTCCAGTTGAGCTTCGCAGATTCGTGATATAAGATTTGATTTGATTTTCAGGTTTAAGGCACGAACACGTTTAACGTCGTCTTTTCGACTGAGGGCATCGGCAACTACGTTTGCCTTGCCAGGATGATATTCCATCTTACAGTCATAATCGTTCAATAACTCGAGCCATCGGCTTTGCCTCATATTCAGCTGTTTTTGATCGAAGATGTGTCGAAGACTTTTATGGTCAGTGTACACCGTAAACTGGGTACCATATAGATAATGTCTCCATATCTTTAATGCAAATACTACGGCACCTAACTCAAGGTCGTGTGTGGTATAGTTCTCCTCGTGTTTCTTTAACTGTCTAGATGCGTAGGCAATAACCTTTTCACGTTGCATTAAAACACAACCAAAGCCTTGCTTTGAGGCATCGCAGTAAACAACAAAATCTTCAGTACCTTCAGGTAAAGATAGAATCGGGGCTGTGGTCAACTTCTCTTTCAGAATCTTGAAAGCTGATTCCTGTTCTTCGGACCACTCAAACTTCTTCCCTTTTTGAGTTAGCTTCGTAAGAGGTTTGGCAAGAAGGGAAAAATCCTTTATGAATCTCCGATAATAACCGGCAAGTCCCAAAAATTAGCGAATATGCTTCGCAATCTTTGGTATCTCCCAGTTCTGGATAGCGGTAATCTTAGCTGGATCGACATGTATTCCATTACTATCAACAACGTGTCCGAGGAATTGTACGGTTTTGAACCAAAACTCGCACTTAGAAAACTTAGCGTAGAGTTGTTCCTTTCGTAAGAGTTCAAGAATCACGCGCAGATGTTGCTCATGTTCCTTCTCACTCTTGGAGTAGATCAAAATGTCATCAATGAAAACAATGACAAATTTATCGAGATAAGGTTTGCAGACACGGTTCATGAGATCCATGAAAATGGCAGGAGCATTGGTCAAACCAAAAGGCATGACACAGAATTCATAGTGCTCATAACGAGTGCGAAAAGCAGTCTTAGGAATATCAGATTCCTTGACTCTAAGTTGGTGATATCCGGACCTCAAATCAATCTTTGAATAAACACTTGACCCTTGAAGTTGGTCGAATAGATCATCAATACGTGGCAACGGATAACGGTTCTTGATAGTAAGCTTGTTAAGTTCGCGGTAATCAATGCACATCCTTAACGTACCATCCTTCTTTTTAATAAATAGAATAGGAGCTCCCCATGGGGACGAGCTTGGAAGAATGAAACCTTTATCCAATAGTTCTTGGAGCTGGTTGGAAAGTTCCTTCATTTCGGAAGGTGCTAAACGGTATGGTGCTTTAGCAATAGGAGCAGCACCGGGAGCTAAATCAATTTGAAATTCAACTTGTCGAGGAGGTGGAAGACCAGGAAGATCTTCGAGAAACACATCGGGATAGTCTCTAACCACTGGTACATCTTCAATACGCTTCTCTTTCGATTCGATCAGCTTAACGTGGGCTAGAATGGCTGGATAACCTTTCATAAGGTATTTGCGGGTTTTAATATAGGAGATGATATTGAGATTGGAACCACTCTTTTCACCTTGGATGATGAGAGTATCTCCATTCCCCAATGGAACATTAACAGTTTTATCGTAACACATGATAGCAGCATGTAATGGACGTAACCAATCCATACCAACTACGACGTCAAAACTTCCGAGTTCGACCGGCAAAAGGCCTATCTTAAATTCTTTATCGGCTAAGATTAGGTTGCAGTTTTTATAGATTTTATCGACTTGCATGACCTTTCCATTGGCTACTTCTACTAATCTTTTAAGGGTTGAGGCTTTTCAGCAAATAGGGTACAAAAATCACTAGACACGTAACTTCTATCGGCACCAGTATCGAATAAAATAGTTGCATAATAATTATTGACAAGATACGTACCAGTGATGACCTCATCCTCATCTCGAGCTTCAGCAGTAGTAATAACAAACGCATGACCCTTCGCAGCAGTAGTATTAGCTCCAGTAGCGGGATTATCCTTTTTCTTAGGACAATTTGGACTAATGTGTCCCTTCTCCCCACAAGTATAGCATGTTGGAGGAGCTTTGCCTGGAACAATAGCCTTATCCTTTGGAGGAGTTTTACACGTCTTAGCAACGTGTCCCACTTTCTTACATGATGCGCAAACAACAGTACACTTCCCCGGGTGATGCCTCTCACAACGAATACAGAAAGGATAGGAACCCTTATAATTCGACCTTGTGTTATCTGCAGGCTTCTTATTATCATTCTGAGCCGAAAGAGACTCTTTGATGATTTCCTTTAGGATTTTGTTTTCCTTTTCTAGGTTGTTTAGACGCACTTCTATCCGAGCAACATGACGTCTACTAAACTCCTTATTCTTCTCACAACTACTCTGAAGGTTGAGGATATCAGACTTTACCCTTACGTGCTCCATGTTATTACAAAATAATGGACTGGTAGCGGGTTCGGGTTGCTTTCTCTTTAGAGTTGAGTTTTCAGACGATTCTTCAATAGGCTCTTCTTCATGTTCGTAATTTGAGAAGTCACTGTCGTAGTTAGGGAGGTTTTGAAGAGCATCCAATTCAGGAGTACTCATCGGTTTATGTACCAATGAGTGAAAAGAACCAGAGTCAGCAGAATCAGCAGGGCTTTCTCCTTCGCTTTCAGATCCTTGAGTTGGGTGAAATTCCGGAGAAGCAGGTAGAGTATCTGGACTATAGTTTGGTGAACGAGGACCACCAAAGCCATAAGGTGGACTTTGGATAGATTTTTCAGTGGTAGATCCTTTAGTATCTTCTTCGGTTGGCTTGAAGAGAGTTGGTTTATTAATGCTTGAGCTTTTCATCCTAACTTTAGGAAAGAGACTTTGATTAGCATTTTAAGCCAAGATTATCAAAGCAAGGTTGTTAAGATTATAAGGCAATTCTAAGTGCTTTAAGTCTAAGGCAGGAAAGGTTATAGTTTCCTAGATTGCTAAGGCACCCTAGCTAGCAAGTAAGGCACACATAAAGATGCAATCCTGGTTCTCTATAACAACCTGGTTTGCTCTGATACCAATCTGTAACGTCCTCCCAATAGGGTCTGGAAGGAACGTCACTAATATCAAAACATACCAACATATTATAATAAACGAGAACAATACTAAATGACGAATTTAACTTTAATGAGTACGCAGCGGAAAATGAAATGTCGTTACAATGACAGGAATAACAATATCGTAAATGTTCACATGCAGAAGTAATAAATGCGATATCTCTTGATCCTATGTCCAAGTAGCATCACATAAGCAGTAAGTATAAGAGCTTGAATCAAACAGCACCTGAGACAAAACATGCTAAAGTGTCAACCAAAAAAAGGATGAGTGAAGTTCATAGGTTTAACAAAAAGTTTGTGGTTGTTTTATACCACAAGATTTAGTTTGTAAAGTTGATCTCCCGTAGGATCAAAAAGTTATGCCAATGCGTGATATTTAGACTAAACGTTCAAGTTTGCCCCATGACAAGTTGTGTCTGTCCTTGTCGGTTTAATTTCATTATTAAGTAATACAATGACTTGGTCAAATGTATCGGGGACGTTACTCCCGATAGGCCTACCCCCAATAATTAAGCATTCCGCATCAATTAAAAATATCACAGTAGGGACTTAGTCGGACATAGCCGGGTATAGCATAGTTTAACAGTTTGGTACTTGTGTCTAAAGTGTAAAAAGTAAAAACAGCATGTGTCTCACCCCAAGTAAAAGTAAGTAAGTTTGCTAGCAATTAAAGAGGGGCTATGAATTCACCTTAGTAAGTAGAGAGAGTGTTATTCCTCGGAATAAAGAGTTGAACGAGTGAGCAGGAAAGTCAACCTATTGACATTTAAGAGTAGTTAAGTGTTTTGTCCATGTTTAAGTTTAAGTATGTGTTTAAGTATAGTTTATTTTACTAAGTTTCTATTCCTAGTAAGTTACTATTTTTATAAAGTTTTCATTTTTAGAAAGTTTCTTATTTTACTAAGTTTCTATGACTAGAGAGTTTCTACTTTTATCAATGTTTTCCATTTTAGGATACTTGCCGTATTAGATAAGCTTCCAATCACCCCTTTCCCTTCGAATGGCTAATTTAGATCTAGGGGCTTGAGCCATAGGACCTTTTAAATCGGAAATCCAAACCCTCTGCCTAGAATCTCATAGAAACCATTCGTCAAGAAAGTTCGAAGATCTATACATCTCTAATACATATCCCAAAATGTTTTTATGTTACAATATAAGTAGTAGGTTATAGGTGCTAGTAATAGTAATAGTGTATACATGTTATTTATTTTATTTTTAATTGCATATAATTTATAACATTATTTACATATTTTGGTAAAAATAATAACTGAAGTAAAAAGTAAAAAGTAAAAAAGTAAAAAGTAAAAAGTAAAAAAATAAAAAGTAAGAAAAGAATACTTACTAGTAGTAATTCTTCAAAGAGAGAATGAGAGAAATTTTAGTGTGAGTTTGAATGAGAAAGAGGTATTTATACTTGAAAAAATTAGGTAAAAAAAATAAAATAATTAAAAGAAAAAGAAATATTTAATTCTTAATGAGATTTTAAAATTAAAAAGTATTAAATGTTAGGTCATGGGATAATGCATAAAATAAAATAATAAAAGTAGTTTTTTCATTACAATTTTTAATTAAAAAGTAATTTATTTATTTATTTATTTTTTTTATTTATTTTAAGGATTTTTTTATGTAAATAAATAAATTTATTTAATGTTTTTCTAAGAATATTTGTCAATAATATTTTATTTTTTTATTTTTTTAAATTTTTTTTATTTAATTAATAAACACAAATTTTGCATAAAAATAATAAATAATTCGGTATTTTGTATTTTTAATAATAATTATGATTTTAATTATTAAACTATAGCTTTAGTAAGTTTGTAAATATTATTACATTTATATATAATTGGATTTATTATATAGTTAAATATATAATACATTAACTAAATAATAAAAGTGATACAAAGTTTATATACTTAGTTAAATTATGTCAAATTATATAAATTAATAATATATTTTTTATTTAAGCGTACATTGTTGACTAAAAATTACTATTCGGTCAATATTTAATTGTATATAACAACCCTTAATACATATAGTCAGACATATAATCCTAGGGTTAATTCAGTAATTTAGAAGTCGAAAAGTGAGGGTTGTTACACTTAACAAAGATGTTGTACAATCTCGCCCAAACTTCGTTGCTAACATGCAAGTCACTCGAATGATCTATTGTTACCGAGTGGCCCAGGATCTCTTGACCAGAATCTAAGTCTTGGCATTCGAGATCCACAAGCGTCTCATAATGGTAACAAGGATCATGCCACAAGTAGCGGTGATGTTTGTAGTCTTTGTACGCTATCTTTAATTATAACCTTCACGTTAGGTGCGTATATACATATATATTCATTAATTCGATTTTAATTATAATTCCTATATATTAACTCATAAAAATACTTTTATAATTTTTAGTAACATATATTACTAATTATAACATGTTATTTATCTTATTTTTAATTGCATATAATTTATAACATTATTTACATGTTTTGGTAAAAAAATAAAATATAAATCGAAGTAAAAAGCAAAAAGTAAAAAGTAAAAAGTAAGAAAAGAATACTTACTAGTAGTAATTCTTCAAAGAGAGAATGAGAGAAATTTTGGTGTGAGTTTGAATGAGAAATGAGGGGTATTTATACTTGAAAAAATTAGGTAAAATGAATAAAATAATTAAAAGAAAAAGAAATATTTTAATTTTTAATGGGATTTTAAAATTCAAAAGTATTAAATGTTAGGTCATGGGATAATGCACAAAATAAAATAATAAAAGTAGTTTTTCCATTATAATTTTTAATTAAAAAGTATTTTATTTATTTATTTATTTATTTTTTTTAAATTCATTTATTTTAAGGATTTTTTTTATATAAATAAACAAATTGATTTAGTGCTTTTTCAAGAATATTTGTCAATATTTTTTTTAATTAATAAATACAAATTTTGCATAAAAATAATAAATAATTCGGTATTTTGTATTTTTAATAATAATTATGATTTTAATTATTAAACTATAGTTTTAGTAAGTTTGTAAATATTATTACATTTATATATAATTAAATTTATTATATAGTTAAATATATAATACATTAACTAAATAATAAAAGTGATACAAAGTTTATATACTTAGTTAAATTATGTCAAATTATATAAATTAATAATATATTTTTTATTTAAGCGTACATTGTTGACTAAAAATTACTATTCGGTTAATATTTAATTGTATATAACAACTCTTAATACATATAGTCAGACATATAACCCTAGGGTTAATTCAGTAATTTAGAAGTCAAAAAGTGAGGGTTGTTACAGTACCTCTCCGTTAATAAAAACTTCGTCCTGGAGTAAATACAACAATGCTGTCTACCTGTACTATTACCCGAAGTAAATAAGACAAATTATCTAATAAGCATGTCGTTTCCAAGCCAATGGACCGAGAAGCTATTGATGATACTTAACTTTGAATAATTTTAATTTCACTTTTAATTGTAGTTCAAATTATTTTAATAGCAGTATTTGTTTTAACTTTTCATTTTTATTTATGAAGAAAACAAATTATTTTTATTTTATTTTTATTTGCTAAATCACGCCCGGAGCACGTGATCCAAAAATAATTCTAGATGCGCGTTGTACGTATGGTCTACGAAAACACAAGGTAAACCGCGTCATATCATTACAACCATTCGATCGACCTCCATGTCATCTATCCATGTCAAGTACCAATTCAACGGACAAGATCAAATCTTCGGTGTAGCTACTCTGAAGAACGAAAAACCGCCTCTATTCTTCACCCTTTCTCCTTTCTCTCCTCACCTTCACTCAAATTTTAATTTCATTTTTTAAAATTAAATTATTATCATATTCTAATTAAACATGATGCTGTTGGTTGATGAAGAAACGGAATTCAAAATTGAGAAAGAACTTGTAGAAATCGATAGTGAAATTGAAGTTGAAGAAGATGACGGTGACGATGAAGACGCCGACGAGGAGGAAGAAGATGAAGAGGATGATGATGATGTACAAGAGGTTTTTCCGGCGTCAGGCGGCGCTCCACCGGTACAGTCGGTAGATGATGAAGAAGATGACGATGAAGAGGAGGAAGGGGATGAAGATGACGACGGTAACGATGACGGTGATGATAGTGATGACGACGACGACGACGATGACGAGGATGAAGCTGAAGACGATGAGGTATAATTATCGAATTTATTTTAATTTTAACCGTGTAGAATTCGTTAAGCTTGTTGATTTTTCTATTTTTATATTTCAGTTAATATATTAACCTTAGTAGAAAGGTGTAGTTTCTGTGAATTCAGTCTTCTTTTTACTAAACCTGTCAACATGACTAGAATTAATTGATTTTATATGTGTTTTTTTTAGTTCACAATTCATATGCGCAATTTAATTTGTACTTATTATTATTATTTATATTATTTTTTCTTTATATTTATATTTTTGACTGCACAGAAATACTCTGATATTTGTATATTCCAGATCTGATAAACTCTAGTGTTTTTATGTATTTACAGATCCGGTTTACGTATTTGTTCTCTAAATTTATATTTTTAGCTTACGAAATTAATCTTGTTTTACTGTACTTTTCTGGTATATAGTTTTATACGCTGTAGTTTGTGTACTTTTTTTTAAAAAAAGTTGTGTAAAATTTTGATTATTGTTTGGAGTCAGAAGAAGGCTTGCGAAGTTTTTTGTTTCATTTTGTGTACATATTTGACCGCTAATAAATTTATTTAGTTTAATAGATAGATACTCTAGTTCTTATCTTTACTACTACTTTCTAATTTAATTTTATTCATCATCTTATAATCTTATAATTTGGTTGTGTTTTTTGATAAAAAAAAAAGTTCATTGTTTGTTTCTATGTTTTTATTTTTTTTATCCCTAGAAAATATAAAATACGGAGTACCTGATATGCACATATTATATTTATTTATTTTATTATTAAATTAGATTATATTATATTATTAGATTAGTTTCTTTTTGTTTGGTTGGGGTTTGCTGTTACTTGTTATTGACTTAATTGTAACTAGGAGGATGCTCCAACTGAATACTTGGTTCGACCTGTGGCTAATGCTGAAGACGAAGAAGATGCTAGTGACTTTGAGCCAGAAGAGAACGGTGCTAATGAGGATGCTGAATCAGACGAAGAGGAGGAAGATGATGATGACAACGACGATGATAAAGTCGAGGCCCCACCAAAGAGGAAAAGATCCAAAAACGATGATTCAGATGATGATGACGGGGATGATGGTGGTGACGATGATGAAAGACCATCCAAGAGATAGTGGCTCGAGCTCAATTGTTGCACCTATAGCATGACGAGAATTGTAGGTGTCTATCCTGTTTTCTATGCTTTATGTTATCTACAAATATTCTGAAATACCTACAAGTTACAGATAGTGTTATTTACCTTCGTGTAGTTTTCATTGTGCTTTGGATAGTGTTGTAGTTGTTTCTTGTTAGGTGGATTACTAAATTACTATGAATGTAGGTGATGTATCAGCTTTTGAATATTTGGCATGTTTGATTTGTAATATTGATATGTAGGTCAAGTTATTTGGTCCTCCTGAATGATTTGGAGTTCTATATGTAACTAATTTCTATCATTGGCTATCATTAGTCTTAAATTTGCTCTTAAACCTTAAAACTTTAATTCTTTAAAAAAATGCTGAACTTGTATAAAAACGGAAAGAATCTTTATCTAACTATCTAAGAATGAAAGCATTTGAGAAAACACACTCGATATCAAACTAAAAGCAATGGGCCTAACTAACCAACAGCAAAAGGCTCGAAGAAAACTGAAAAAAAAATATCTGCTGATAACCTCAAAAACAAACTAACAAGAAACCTAGAAGCTCCAAGACAAAACAAACTTCAACCCATGAGAAAAAGCTAAAGCTTAAAACAAGGATCCCCTCCTTCATAACTATTGATAAAACAGAGTTTTTTTCCGCCGCAAGATTAGAGCTATCGGTGCCTGCAACGTTTCTTCACCGTCGTCCACCACCGAGCTGACTTTCCAACGTCGGTGGACACCGCTGTAGTGTCGATTCCGGCGTCGGCAACCAATGTTGAGACCCAGACGGTGAAAACACATCCCCTTTTGACCGTTAAATTCAAATCTTTGATTTCTTTTTTTTCTTTTTTGCCGTTTTAAAAATTTGTGTGCAGTTTTTTGTTTTTTTTCATTTTTTTCAGGTTTTATGGGATATGAAGAACGGAGAAGATGATAGATGCGATGTGGAGGTGGATGTGGTATTTTTCATTAGGGTTTTTTTGGGCTTAAAAATAGATAGATGGGTTTCAAGTGAGTTCAAAATAGAAAGTGGGCCAATAATATTAAAATATGGGCTAAACACATTTAATTTAGTTATTGAAATGTTTGTATTTTTTTTAATTTATTGTTGTTTCTTATTTTATTTTATTATATGAAGTTATTTAATAAAACAATAATTTATAAAAAAACATAAAAATTAATTTAAAAATAAAGAATAAAAAAAAAAAATTAAAAAATGAATACCGAAATGGACACCGAAATAAACACTGATGACACCTCCATCCATGTCACTGTCAGTCAATTTCGAGGTCTATTTTAGACACCGAAATGGACCTTGACAAATGGACACGGATACCTCGTGTTCTTAGCTTTCTTACTCTTTAAACCCCGCTTGATGAGCTTTCCTTCTACTTGGGCAAAGTGAATAGTTTTGTGTAAACGAGACGAGAACGAAAATTCGTTTGTTTCTCAACTGATAAAGGAACAGTCTTTTTTCTGCTACCTTGTCCACTTCTTGTTTATATTTGATAATGAGTAAATGATTTTTTGATAACCTTTAGAGCAATCCCCCCACCAATCGAGACAACATCCGAGGACCTAGCTTCCTATACGCCCATCCTGAAAATGTCACAACATAAACAATCTTTACCCGACTTTGAGCCTAAAGGAACTGAGCCCATGCCAACCACAACCCGCTTCAAACCCACAGCTTCCATACCACATGTTTCAATGATGTATGAATTCAAAATTTCAAGTTCACCCACATTGGACTTATCTAGTAACACATTGGACTTATCTAGTAACGGGCCACCAATATCTACCAATTAACATACTCGAGTTTAATTATGAAAGAAAATAAAGGAAGTGAAGAAGGGAGGGATGAAAACAGTAGAGAATTTAGGATGAAACTCGAATGGGTCTTAAAGTATTTTTTTTTTCAAAGCTAATTATATTTGAGTTGTAATTTAGTGACTATTTTGTAAAAAAATCATAAATTTAAAATTATATGAGATTCTATCGTTAAATCTAGTGGTTTCTACACAATTTGAAGTATATATTTCTATAATTTTTTTTTTTTTTACACTAATGGAGTCATAGGACCATACTCCTCATGAATTAAACTCGCCCCTGGATGAAAGAGAAGTGGCATCCTTTCAATTTGAAAGGTAAAAATGAAAAAAAAAAATGCACTACAATAATTCATTCATTTCATTTTCCTTTCCTCTCTAACAAAATTCAAGAACACCATTTTCTTTTTTTTTTCACTTCATTTCTTTTCTCTTCCAAATATGACTCGAGAACAGAGCCAATTGTGAGTCCTTCTACTCTATTTTTGTACTTTCATAACAACATCAATATAACAGGTTACTTTTGTAACTTGACTGATATAAATCATTTTGTAAATACTACCATAATAAAGCTTGGGGAAAGAAAATTATCTTGGATTAAATGGGAAAGTGTTTGTTTACCTTTCGAGGAGGGTGGTCTAAATATTGGATCACTCGAGTCGAAAAACCTTGCTTTACTCGGGAAATGGAGATGGCGATTCCACCCCGAGCCCCATTCATTAGGGGTCAAAGTCATAACAAGTCTTTATGGCCCGAATGGTGGTTTTGGTATCGGATCTTCTCATCTTTGCTCCCCATCTCGTGGTATTTGGCAGGATATAGTTTTTGCAGGTCAGAAAATTGAAGACATGGGGATTCCATTCAACAGCTCGTTCATCAAAGTTACTCGAAATGGTGCTGATACAAACTTCTGGGAAGATTCGTGGTTACTGCCGGTTAGTCTCAAGCAACAATTCAAGCGGCTTTATCACTTAGAAACAGAGAAGCAAGCGATGGTCTGCAGCAGAATCAAAAGAACAGAATCAGGTCATGAAGGGTCATTGAGCTGGGCTCGGCTACCAACTGGACGTGCAATTGACGAATTGACGAAACTATCAAAATTAATTAACGACTTTGTTTTTGATAACAGCGGTAACGACTTTTGGAAGTGGAGTATGGCATCAAATGACAAGTTTACAAAAAAAAAAAAAAAAAAAAAAAAAAAAACTCCATTCAATATTCGAAGAAAAAGTTAATGAAGGGAAATCTTTGCATATAGAGACTCAAAGAAATAATCTCATTCCAAAAAAGGTTGAAGTGTTCATTTGGAGAGCGAGGCTTAGAAGATTGGCGGTTCGAGAAGAATTAGATAAAAGAGGATTGGACCTACATACGATTCTATGTCCTTTATGCAACTATAGCATCGAGTCGGTTGATCACTCTTTAATCTTATGCAAACATGTGTTAGAAGTATGGAAAAAAGTATACAAATGGTGGGGTTTCTCTCATGTTTCAAATCTTAGCATTAGTGAGGCCTTCATCGGGAAATCATCGCAACACTTATCTTCGACTCAATCCATGGTGTGGCAAGCGGTCGAGTGGGTAACCGGGTATCTTATATGGAAGAATCGAAACCAAAAAACGTTCAAAAACAAATCGTGGAGTGCTCCAATGGCTTTAAGTGAGATCGAAGTCAAGTCTTTCTAGTGGATATCTAGAAGATTTCGAGGAAGTTCAATTGATTGGTTAACGTGGTTATCAAGTCCAAAGTCGCGTTTTTAATTTTGTATAGTCGAGTCTATTCGTGTTTATCCGTTTATTAGTATTATGGATGTCCGCTCAACATCCATTCGAGTTTTGTAAATGGTCGAGTTTGGCCTACTTTGGCCTATTGTACTTGTACCTTTCGTGATTGAAATAAAATTTGCTTCTAAAAAAAAAAAAAAGGAAAAAAAACTTGGCTATTCCAGCATTTTTTATGTTGCCCAAGATGTTGGCAAAAAATTCCACGTATATGTCTTTACTTTCACTTCAATGTTTAGGGTGTTCTGCTCCAAGAGGAAAAAGGAATTGAACAAGCGTATGACTACAACATAATGAACCTAGAGGGCGTTATACCAAATGCCGGTTTTGTAATAAATGCTTCAATCGTCTCTACAAAATAATTACAAGAAACCAAATAAAACAATCTCCAGAATCAAGAACAAAGACATAAACAAGAAAGAATCATACAATCTATGCTGTTGCACGACGAACACGAGAACAGGCAAAAAAAAAAATAAAAAAAAATAAGGAAATTAAAATGATTTTGCCACAGAAATGAGCCAATCAAATTGGTTGTTGAGTTACCATTTAGAGTATATATAAATAAATAAATGTTAATCAACCCTTTTAAGTTTTTTTTTTCTTCCCTTTATTTACTTTAATTTTATTATTTTATTTGTTATTATTTTATTTTGCAAAAAACATGAATTAAATAGATAACGGCAGCTCATAAAGTAGTGAAAGGCCAAGCAGTACAATAAAGGATTGAAGTGGATTTACACTCTTTAACCCATATCAACTCGATCAACTCGATCATAAAGAAAACAAAGACAGTAGCCTCAACTGTGCACTATAGAACTTGTAAAATAAAAATTACACTCCACTCTTAGTCACTTCCTTCTTCTTTTAAATTAACTATAGCAACTTCCTTCTTCTTTTAAATAAATGTTAATCAACCCTTTTAAGCGAAAATTCAAACAAGAAGATCCATAAATGGTATGCATAAATATATTCTCATTCTCATAGTCATACATATACATTGATTTCACATTTCTCATCCATTACTACAAAATTAAAAGATTTTTTGCAAAATATTGTTATATATATTATAAATATTATTATTTTTATGGCGAAAAACTAAGAAATAACATAAAATAGAAGCTTTCATCAATAGATGAAACAAAACCAAAATATAGATGGGTAAAAACACAAACACCAAAACCTACCAACAAAGCGAACCAACATTACCAACTAAAAAGCTCCACAGACAACAGAAAACCGACTAAACGATAACAAACAAACGAACACAAACTAAACAAACAATCTAACACAAACAAAACCAAATGGAGGGATAGAACATGACTCACTTATCATAGTACTTCGCGATTCGCTGTTTGTTGATAGCTTCGCGTATTTCGGGCATTTTTTTTTGAAAGGCAAACTCACACACTTTACACGAATATTTACAATAATCCACGAAATATGTCCACTACGGGACTTGAACCCTCAACCTCTTGGTTCCACGAAATATTTCGGCCATCTCTCTGCGTTCCTCTAACAAATCGAAATTAGTGCGCAAATCTTCAGAATTCATACCCTCGTCAAATGATATGATTTGTTCTGTGGGAACGTCAATTTCTCCCGGTCACGAACTAAAAAAGCCTAAAACTATGAGACGTTAACCAAAAATACAAATCCAAATGAGAAGCCCGAATCCAAAAAAAAAAAAAAAAAAAAAAAAAAACAAAATATCACAACAAGAAAACTATTTGACAGGATCCCAACAGCCTTTCAATTCCTTTAATAAAAAGTTCAAACCTTTATAACTCGGAACTGGAAGGTTAATAACTTCTAAATAAATAATACTCCGCATAATCACATTTACTACAATAATTTAATATAGTTAGTCAGATAATACAATTTAATCACTGTAATGAAGTATTCATCCATTACACCTTTCACATATAGTTTGGGGGTAAAGGGGAGAGGGGTTTTACTTGACCGTGCCCTTGGATCGGTTTTAAAGGTTTCCTCTCGGGCAGCGATGGGGGCGGGGTTATTATCGCTGCATCGGCATAGTCGAAACGGGAGATGATCGCAACGGGTGGTTTAGTCCCCCTCGGGTGATCTCATTCGCTGTTAAAAAAAAAAATTTAATGGATTATTATATCAAAATCATATCAATTTCATTTCATTGAAAAGGAAAGAAGGAATAGGTGCACCCAAGGTTTGGAGTTAGGTTTTCTTTGTATTTTTCAGCGGATAAGAAGCAACCACCCTTCTCTTTCACTCTCACTTTTTTCATACTTCCTAAAACTAAAACCCCCAATTCACTTTCCATATTCCACCACCTTTATTTCATTTTATTTTCTTTTTAAACTGGCTATTCATAATCAAGAAACCACTTTTCTTACCGAAACCAAACCAAAAACGCGAAGAGTTATGGTAAGTAATTCAACAAAATTATAAATTTTTATAGGTTGTTTTTTTTTGTGATTATGAAATATGATGATCATAATGTAAGAATGTAGGGTGCCGGAGGACATGGTAAAGAAGAAAACAAATGGGCCCCATGGTTGAAACCTTTGCTTTCTGAACGTTGTTTCTTTGTTCAATGTAAAATACATGCTGATTCACATAAGTCTGAATGTAATATGTACTGTTTGGATTGCATCAATGGTCCTTTATGTTCTCTTTGTCTCAATCACCATCAGGACCACCGTGCCATTCAGGTAACTAGAAATAGAAAACACCTTTTTTTTATTCCATATATAATTTTGAGAAGTAGCATCTCGATTTTTAGCAGTTTTTCAAATATGTCATATGGGTTTTATCCAATTTTGAATTTAATCATATGGAGGTCTCATCAAGTTTGGGCTGTTTAGTGATTTTCATTTCCATTTTAAAATTTGTTTTATTTCCCCTGAATTCAGAAAAGTGGTCTTCTAATCTTTTGTCATTTTATCGAAATTAAGCACCAGGGTTTTACAAAATTTTGGATTTAATCATCTGGGTGTCATCAAGTTTGAATTTTTACTTGACTTTCTTGACCATTTTTTCAAGAAGTTAGTTTATTCCCTGTTTTCAGTAAACTGGTGTTTCAGTTTTTCATATTTTAGAATTTTATCATTTGGGTTCTCATCAAGTTTGAATTTGTATTTGGTTTGTTGACTAATTTAGTTTTTTTTTTTTTTACTCCGTATTTCTTTATTCACAATGGGGTAAACTTTTATGTTACATTTACAGATTCGAAGGTCATCGTATCATGATGTGATTAGAGTTTCAGAAATTCAAAAGTTTTTAGACATCACTTCAGTTCAGACTTATGTTATCAACAGTGCAAAAGTTGTATTCTTGAATGAACGACCACAACCAAAGCCAGGTAAAGGTGTTACAAATACCTGCGAAGTATGTGATCGTAGCCTTCTCGATTCCTTCAGATTTTGCTCACTTGGATGCAAGGTAAATCATTATTTCACCATTTTTTTTTTTAAATTTTAATTTTATGTGATGGTGATTCTTAATTTTATGTGAATGGTGAATCTATTTTTATTAGTTCACCTACTCCTATGCTTCCTTCGTTGACCCTTTTATATTTTTATTTTATTATTTTATAGGTGTAGTCTTATTATTTATTTTATTTATAAATATAAATATCAATTAATATTAATATTATGTATTATTTAACGTGGTTGTCTAGTACCAAGTTTTCTACTAGTATTCTCCATATTATTAATTATTAATAATAATCACTTTGTTTTGTTTTAAGTTATGTATATTGTGTATGTATTATGTACTTTGATTGATCATGGTTTTATAATATCAGCCATTGAAAAATGGGATCTTTGTAGATGATCAAAAATTGACTTTTTGATGAGTGGGAATGGGAATAAGAACCTTGAATGTTTAATTATTTTATAAAGTACAATTGAAAAACGAAAAAGAGATTCTCTTTCTTTTTACACATAAAAAGAACCCTTTTATTAATAAATGATCAATTTTTTATGTTTATAATTGATGTAGATTGTTGGGACATCCAAAAATTTCAATAGGGATAAGAAGATTTCTCATGAGAAAAAACATATAATGATGACAATATCGGATTCAGATGATTCATATTGTAGTGGTAGCTATCTTCGACGAAGAAACAATCACAATAACGCCGGATTTCAAAGTTTCTGTCCTTCAACGCCACCTCCGACTGTCGCAAGCTTTAGAACAGCCAAAAGGAGAAAGGGTACACCCCATAGAGCACCAATGGGAGGACTAATAATAGAATGTTAAGTTCCCTTTCAAATGATTTGTCTTCACATTTCATAACACAAGTGCTGTTTAACCTTGGAATGCCTATGTGTGGAATTACCCTTTAGCCCCTCCTTATGTACAAAGAAGTAGCTTTATAGGATGGATATAGTTAAGCAACAAACTTGGAATATAAGGGCAAAATGGGATAACTAAAGGAATAAGCTTTAGAAATGTCAAATATTTGGTTTATAGAAAAAGTTTGTATTTTTTCCTATATTTTCTGCAATGTGTAATTATAGTGTTGTGGTATAAGAGTTGAATGAATGATGCCAATATACTTTCATGAAATATAGAAACTGTGAGGCCTATTATAGAAATGACCTGTGGAATCACGGGTTTCTTTAAACAAAATAATTTAATGATATGTTTTAGGTATTAAGTGAATGTAAATGTTAAGTTCATTTAGTTTAATGACCCGTAAAACCATGGATTCTGACTAAGAAATTTGTCTTTCTTTTTACAAACATATTGATGTACTTAACTTGATCAGAATAAATGAACTACATTCATTCTCTCACCACCCTCTTCTAATTTTTATCACAATTACTATTTTTTTTTGTCATAAAAACCTATATTACAACATTTTATTGAGACATGTAGTTCGAATACATATATAACGTAATTAATCTCGTAAAAAGAACTCATATTTGAATAATAATAATAATAATAATAATAATAATAATAATAATAATAATATTAATTATAATAATAATACTAATAATTATTATAATTATAATTATAAATAATAATAATAAAGTTTGCTTAAATATTGAGTATTTATATTTTTAATAATAATTATTATTAATAACAAATGCCTCTTGAAAATTTTTTAAAACTTAAAATACAATTATTATATAAATGTTGTACAATATGCTTCAAAGTTTATACATGTGTTCATGAGTTGTTTTGTAAAAGATTATACAATTTATTAAAAAGTTTGTACATATGGTCATGAGAGTATTTATATATTCTGGGTATTTATTTGTTTTGATTTTGTATCCTTTTTTAATTAGAATTAATTTTATAATATAAATTAGTAAAATGGTATTATTGGTTTGTATTTGTTTTTATTTTGTATATATAATTTAGAATCATAAACCTTTATTGCCTTCAAAGTTGGCATGCATATATTGTCGGTATAATTATTTGTTTTTATTTTGTATATTTTTTTAAATGTTTAACTAAGTAGAATTAATATATAACATAATAATGACATCATCATTATGAAAATTAAAAGGTAATTAGTGAAATGATGACATCATTATTTTAGAAGTTTACATGAATATATAAATATAGATATAGATATTATATTTATGTTTATACATAATATGAAAAAATATAACAATATATGTACTTGTTAAAGTGTTCATCTTGATTTGGAAACTAGTGTTTGTGGGGTGGTTTCTGGTTACTAGTCTTGAACTCTTGATGGAAGTATGGAACATCATAGTATCTTTACATTTTACGAGTACTTCATAGCACTAATTATGTATACAACAGATTTTATTAGCCACGTATAATAGATAGAGTATTTATATTTATTTATTACTTGTACTTATTTACTCCCTTCTACTTTGGTATCGTATGTCGTATATTATTCACGTTAAAAAACAATATATTTTCATATATTAAATTAGAATTAATTATTTTATTTTAAGACATAATTACTGAGATAATTCCTGTGCCTTTTATAACGACCCTCAGTTTTTCATTCCTACTTTTACTATATTGCCCTTAGGATTTTTATGTGTTCGTAAATTTTACTTAACAAAACATTGATCAAATAGTAAACTTTTAGTCAACACTCACTGTTAATTAAAGTTTATGTTTTTTCTGTGATATTAAACTTTAGGTAATTAATAAAATGTGACATTTCCCTAAACTAATAAACTTTTGAAGAACAATTTAAATTAAAATAAAGTTATAGGTCTAATTAAATAAAATTAATAAATACTTATTAAATAAAAAACATAAAATATATATATAAATGTTTATATAGCTTATTAAAAATAATAATAATAATAATATTAATAAATAAAAAAAATGGGTCGGCCATGTTTAGCCAAAAAAAAAAAAAAAAAAAAAGAGAGAGAAAAAAAGGGGGGAAAATTGATAACAAAGTAATTTAATCCTAGACTCCTAATTCTAATCAAGTTCCAATTTATCAATCCTAATCCTAATCCCTTTTCCAAGCTTATCATTGAGAAATCCTTCCATGATCATGATTCTAAAACTTGGCCTATAAAAAGACCCATGTATCTCATAAAATTTGTATCACAAAATTATTCACCAACACTTGAAATTTCTCCTCTCTTCCTTGTTATTTTTGTTCGGTAGTTTTTATCACCAACACCTTCACCACAATCGACTCCCACCATCATCAAAACAACCCTTACATCGCTACTGTTTTGCTGTGACTTTTACAGCCCCATCACCTGTCACACCCCCAAATATGGCCTGAGGTATTTGTGACTAATTATATCAAATCACAGTTATATAAACGAGAACGACTCTATATGAGACGTTTTATTGAGTTTTACAGCGGAAGATAAATAGATTACATTGTATTTAGAGCATTAAATGTCTTTAATTGATATGATATGTAATGAAGACTCTAAGCATAGCAAGCAATCATCATCAAAGCAGCAGATATACAGCGGAAGCAATATTTAAGTACCTGAGAATAAACATGCTTAAAAAGTCAACACGAGGTTGAGTGAGTTCATAGGTTTGTCATAAATAAATAGTTCAATATAGTATTAGACCACAAGATTTTAGTTTAAAGTTGATTAATACCAAATATATCAATCGAAAGAGTTGTTGTTTGTAATATCGCGACTAAACAAAAGTTACCCCGCGACACCTTGTACTGTCAGTGTCGTTGAATCATTATTATGTATCCGAAGACCAACGGTCAAATGGACAAAGACGTTACTCTCAATAGCGCTATTCATAATAACTAAGTTTACATCTTATACCTCAGCAATTAACGATATTACGGTGGTGATTTGCATGACAAAGCACGTATATAGCATAAAAGTTTGAGTACTTGTGTCTAACGTGTAAAACAGTTATAAAAGTTGCGCATGTATAACAACCCTCACATTTTCATACTTGAATTGACTAATTTGCCCCTAGGGTTGTTATCCATACTTAATATATGATTAAATTCGACGTTGATTAAATATTTATTTTTTGTCGACACGTTTTGTTAACTAAAGTTTATACAAATTATATAAAATAACTTTAGTTAATATTAATATTAATTTGTATTATATATAAAACTATATGTAACATAATTATTAATTAAATAATAAGTTATTTTAATCATTATTTATATTTTTAGCTTATAAAAAAAAGAAATAAGATTTTTTTTATAAATTAAATAATGAGCCCATGAATTTTGACTAAATATTTTCAAAGACAAAACATATTAAAAATATTTTTAACATGTTTTATTTTTTTGTCAAAATTGGCACCTTTATTTTATCTATATTTTTTTTTTCACCAACTATTTTTTTCCTATAAATACCCACTTCCATTTTATAAAAACTTGCATCAAATCTTTGGAAAAACTCTCTCACAAACTTGGGAAACTACTTGAGGTATTTTCTATATTTTTTTTATCGAATTGCTTTTATTTTTTGTATATTCTTTATAAATTCGAAATTAATATATATAAATTATGTTTATATGTTATAATTAGTATTATAAGTATTATGATGTATAAAAATAATTTTTATAATTTATGGAATATTATTTATAATTAAATACTAATTGTGTAGCATTTAAACGTAAAAACAATGTAAAATTCGTATTAAATATTTTTAACTAAAAATAAAATATACATAATTTTTTCTGAGTTTATAAAACTTATATAGATCTAAAAAAATTATAAAAATAATTACTTGGGTCGAATTGGTAATTATTATATAATTAAACTCTATTATTATGTAATTCGAAAGTAAATTAAGAATAAATATAAAATAATAAAAATATTTTTTTAAATATTTTTTCTACAGGTTATTAGACTGACAGAAACTTATAAAAATTATAAAAATAATTGTTTGGGTTTATTTAGTAATTATGTAGAATTAAACTTATTTTGTGAATAAATTAAGGGTAAAAACAAAAATAAATACAAAATATAATAAAAATGTTTTCTTAATTTTTTTTACTGATTTATATGATTAACTAAGACTATAAAAATTATGTATATAATTTTTAGATATTTAATTAAGTATTTAGACATTTTTGGATAATGTTTGATTAATAAAACACTATTATCTTTGAAGTAATTTAGGTATTTATTTAAAGGTAATTATATTTAATATATATAAGACATACTAAGGTATAACTAAATATTAAATAATACTTAGGTTATATTATCACATATATAATTATTAAGTACATTAATAATTCATTGTGTGTATACATGATAATGCTAAAAACGAACATATATTTCATAGCATTATCCTTCAAGAAAGATAAGCTTTTAGTTGCAATTGTTCTATTTACAAGTGATATTCGTTTAAATAATAAAAGGTGAAAACAAAAGACAGATTCGACGATTTGAAGACGCAAACGACCAAAAAGCTAAAAAGTACAAAGTACAATCCAAGTGGTTCAATTTATTGATAAGAAACGTCTAAAAATTACAAGAGTACAAGCCGCAAAACGCAAAGTACAAGATATTAAATCGTACGAAAGGACGTTCGAAAATCTGGAACCAGGACCTGAGCCAACTATCAACGCGCGACTCAATGGACCTAAAATTACAAGTCAACTATGCACAAGAATATAATATAATATATATATAATTATATAAAATTATATATATTATATTATATATTAAATAAATCGAGCAACCCACGTTTTAAGTAAATGACTGAGTCTGGATAGCCTGTCCATGCGATCGCATGGCAGATGCAAAGGAAACCCATGCGATCGCATGGCCCCAAAAGCCTGTCCACATCTATAAATTCAGCAATTTTCGGACGAGTTTAGTACACCTTATTCACTGATCTCTCTCATTCTCTCAATTTATATTTATATTTATATTTTAATTATAATTTTAATATTAAGTTAATAATAATAAAGTTATAGTAGCGAATGTTTTAAGTTTGTAAGTCAAAATTCTGTCCGTGTAACACTACGCGATTAATACTCATTGTAAGTTATGTTCAACCTTTTTAAATTAATGTCTCGTAGCTAAATTATTATTATGTTTATTTAAGCCGAAGTAATCATGATGTTGGACTAAATATTAAGATTGGGTTATTGGGCTTTGGACCCTAATTGGGGTTTGGACAAAAGATCGACACTTGTGGAAATTGGACTATGGGCTATTAATGGGCTTTATATTTGTTCAACTGAATGATAGTTTGTTATTTTAATATAGAGATTTACAATTTGAGGTAATTATAAATAACCACATACACTCGATCGGACACGATGAGCGGGATATTTATAAATACTAATAATCGTTCATTTAACCGGATACGGGAATGGATTAATAGTCAATGGACTCATTAAAACAGGGGTGGATTACATACAAGGACACTTGGTGTAATTGTTAACAACGTATTTGTGACAACCCGGAAATTTCCGATCAAGTTTAAACTTAATCTTTATATGTTTTTGACACGATAAGCAAAATCTGTAATATTGATTCTCAAACTTTTTGAACTAATGTTATATATTCAATTAACCTTTGACTATTGACCGACGATTTACGAACATTTATTTATATATATATATATATATATATATATATATATATATGTATATATATATGTATATACAATAATTTAGAATATTAATTATTCATAAATAACTTGCAATATGTATTTAAAAACTGATTTATGTATATTAAATAAAGATATATACATATATATAATTTCAAGTTATTTAGTAAACGATAGTAACATTCGTTTATTGATTCGATTGATATTTAGATAAGTTAACTAAAACGTTTAAGATGAACAAGTAAAACACTAATTTACTACAGTATTTTCGAATTGCTACAGTACCCGAGAAGCTACAGTGTTTTTGAAAATCACTATTTGCTACAGTAAAAATTATTTTGCTACAGTAAAAATCATTTTGCTACATTGTTTTTTTATAAAATCACTATTTGCTACAGTGAAAACGACTTGCTACAGTAAAAAACTATTTTGCTACATTACACACTATTTGCTACAGTAAAATACTATTGCTACAGTAAACACTATTTGCTACAGTAAACACTATTGCTACAGTACTATTGCTACAGTCAAAAAATATGTCGACAAACAAGAAAACAAAACATATTTGGTGCGTACCAGCTGGCCATGCGATCGCATGAGATGGCTGGACAGGCAAGGTGCTATAAATTCGAGCAATTTCAGTTTTTTATTCACACAATTCTTTCCACTCTATTTATATTACTCCGTATATAATTTATATTATTATTATTATTATTATTATTATTATTATTATTATTATTATTATTATTATTAATATTAAGATTATTAATATTAATCTTATTATTATTTGTATTATATTATTATTAGTATTATACATAAAATACTACGACGAGGTTATGGGCGAGTTATTTTAAACGGGTTTTCGAGCGGGATAGAGCTAAGAAAACTATGGGTTATAACTATGGAGGTTATGAGTAATGTTCGTGGGTATTGTTCGCAAGTCAAACCTAGTGTTTATCATCCGTTGCGTCTACGTACTCTCCTACAATATTGAATCACAATATTGATACGTGAGCATTCATATATTATCTTTTATATATTAATAGTGTATCCATGTCTAGTGCTCAAGTATATATGTTTATGCATGCTTGTACGCTTTAATTTTGTCGTTAGATAGTTTATGATGAATCACGAATTTGATACATATGCTACTGATATAAAGTATATGATATGCATGTTTTTGGAAAGCTGGCGAAAAATTATTAACTTTTCATTTAGAAATCGCGTGATTTCGATGAACGGATTAAAAGATATGGTCAACTGAATTATGGTTAACGTTAATTGAAATTGTGTTTGAAAATGTAAATTAATATTTAAACAACTTGTCTATGATATTGATAAATTGGATTTTTAGATATTACAAATCGAGTAAATGAATTTTTATATAAGGCACATTTTGTTTTGTTGATCAATTGTCAAAGTTGACTGTATTATCATGTTTTAAAAGCTTTATAAACACTATAATCTAATTTTACAAGTATTGGAAAAACTATGTGAAATAATAAAATATGTTCGATTGTCATGATAATTCAAATATAATATAGCTCCTGAAATAAATAATATTTTGAGTTTGATAAACTATAAATTCGTTTAATTATCAAGACTTATATTATGTTAATAAACATGTATAGATTTAAAGATCATATTGGGTCATGTTGACTTTTGAGATGACTTTTGTTAACTTTTGCATGTCGGTCTCGAGTGAAATGTCCCGTTCTTATTGATTAAAAACGTTCCATATTAATTGATTTCGTTGCGAGGTTTTGACCTCTATATGAGACGTTTTTCAAAGACTGCATTCATTTTTAAAACAAACCATAACCTTTATTTCATAAATAAAGGTTTAAAAAGCTTTACGTAGATTATCAAATAATGATAATCTAAAATATCCTGTTTACACACGACCATTACATAATGGTTTACAATACAAATATGTTACATCGAAATCAGTTTCTTGAATGCAGTTTTTACACAATATCATACAAACATGGACTCCAAATCTTGTCCTTATTTTAGTATGCAACAGCGGAAGCTCTTAATATTCACCTGAGAATAAACATGCTTTAAACGTCAACAAAAATGTTGGTGAGTTATAGGTTTAACCTATATATATCAAATCGTAACAATAGACCACAAGATTTCATATTTCAATACACATCCCATACATAGAGATAAAAATCATTCATATGGTGAACACCTGGTAACCGACATTAACAAGATGCATATATATAAGAATATCCCCATCATTCCGGGACACCCTTCGGATATGATATAAATTTCGAAGTACTAAAGCATCCGGTACTTTGGATGGGGTTTGTTAGGCCCAATAGATCTATCTTTAGGATTCGCGTCAATTAGGGTGTCTGTTCCCTAATTCTTAGATTACCAGACTTAATAAAAAGGGGCATATTCGATTTCGATAATTCAACCATAGAATGTAGTTTCACGTACTTGTGTCTATTTTGTAAATCATTTATAAAACCTGCATGTATTCTCATCCCAAAAATATTAGATTTTAAAAGTGGGACTATAACTCACTTTCACAGATTTTTACTTCGTCGGGAAGTAAGACTTGGCCACTGGTTGATTCACGAACCTATAACAATATATACATATATATCAAAGTATGTTCAAAATATATTTACAACACTTTTAATATATTTTGATGTTTTAAGTTTATTAAGTCAGCTGTCCTCGTTAGTAACCTACAACTAGTTGTCCACAATTAGATGTACAGAAATAAATCGATAAATATTATCTTGAATCAATCCACGACCCAGTGTATACGTATCTCAGTATTGATCACAACTCAAACTATATATATTTTGGAATCAACCTCAACCCTGTATAGCTAACTCCAACATTCACATATAGAGTGTCTATGGTTGTTCCGAAATATATATAGATGTGTCGACATGATAGGTCGAAACATTGTATACGTGTCTATGGTATCTCAAGATTACATAATATACAATACAAGTTGATTAATTTATGGTTGGAATAGATTTGTTACCAATTTTCACGTAGCTAAAATGAGAAAAATTATCCAATCTTGTTTTACCCATAACTTCTTCATTTTAAATCCGTTTTGAGTGAATCAAATTGCTATGGTTTCATATTGAACTCTATTTTATGAATCTAAACAGAAAAGTATAGGTTTATAGACGGAAAAATAAGTTACAAGTCATTTTTGTAAAGGTAGTCATTTCAGTCGAAAGAACGACGTCTAGATGACCATTTTAGAAAACATACTTCCACTTTGAGTTTAATCATAATTTTTGGATATAGTTTCATGTTCATAATAAAAATCATTTTCTCAGAATAACAACTTTAAAATCAAAGTTTATCATAGTTTTTAATTAACTAACCCAAAACAGCCCGCGGTGTTACTACGACGGCGTAAATCCGGTTTTACGGTGTTTTTCGTGTTTCCAGGTTTTAAATCATTAAGTTAGCATATCTAGATATAGAACATGTGTTTAGTTGATTTTAAAAGTCAAGTTAGAAGGATTAACTTTTGTTTGCGAACAAGTTTAGAATTAACTAAACTATGTTCTAGTGATTACAAGTTTAAACCTTCGAATAAGATAGCTTTATATGTATGAATCGAATGATGTTATGAACATCATTACTACCTTAAGTTCCTTGGATAAACCTACTGGAAAAGAGAAAAATGGATCTAGCTTCAATGGATCCTTGGATGGCTCGAAGTTCTTGAAGCAGAATCATGACACGAAAACAAGTTCAAGTAAGATCATCACTTGAAATAAGATTGTTATAGTTATAGAAATTGAACCAAAGTTTGAATATGATTATTACCTTGTATTAGAATGATAACCTACTGTAAGAAACAAAGATTTCTTGAGGTTGGATGATCACCTTACAAGATTGGAAGTGAGCTAGCAAACTTGAAAGTATTCTTGATTTTATGAAACTAGAACTTTTGGAATTTATGAAGAACACTTAGAACTTGAAGATAGAACTTGAGAGAGATCAATTAGATGAAGAAAATTGAAGAATGAAAGTGTTTATAGGTGTTTTTGGTCGTTGGTGTATGGATTAGATATAAAGGATATGTAATTTTGTTTTCATGTAAATAAGTCATGAATGATTACTCATATTTTTGTAATTTTATGAGATATTTCATGCTAGTTGCCAAATGATGGTTCCCACATGTGTTAGGTGACTCACATGGGCTGCTAAGATCTGATCATTGGAGTGTATATACCAATAGTACATACATCTAAAAGCTATGTATTGTACGAGTACGAATACGGGTGCATACGAGTAGAATTGTTGATGAAACTGAACGAGGATGTAATTGTAAGCATTTTTGTTAAGTAGAAGTATTTTGATAAGTGTATTGAAGTCTTTCAAAAGTGTATAAATACATATTAAAACACTACATGTATATACATTTTAACTGAGTCGTTAAGTCATCGTTAGTCGTTACATGTAAGTGTTGTTTTGAAACCTTTAGGTTAACGATCTTGTTAAATGTTGTTAACCCAATGTTTATAATATCAAATGAGATTTTAAATTATTATATTATCATGATATTATCATGTATGAACATCTCTTAATATGATATATATACATTAAATGTCTTTACAACGATAATCGTTACATATATGTCTCGTTTAAAAATCATTAAGTTAGTAGTCTTGTTTTTACATATGTAGTTCATTGTTAATATACTTAATGATATGTTTAATTATCATAGTATCATGTTAACTATATATATATCCATATATATGTCATCATATAGTTTTTACAAGTTTTAACGTTCGTGAATCACCGGTCAACTTGGGTGGTCAATTGTCTATATGAAACATATTTCAATTAATCAAGTCTTAACAAGTTTGATTGCTTAACATGTTGGAAACATTTAATCATGTAAATATCAATCTCAATTAATATATATAAACATGGAAAAGTTCGGGTCACTACAGTACCTACCCGTTAAATAAATTTCGTCCCGAAATTTTAAGCTGTTGAAGGTGTTGACGAATCTTCTGGAAATAGATGCGGGTATTTCTTCTTCATCTGATCTTCACGCTCCCAGGTGAACTCGGGTCCTCTACGAGCATTCCATCGAACCTTAACAATTGGTATCTTGTTTTGCTTAAGTCTTTTAACCTCACGATCCATTATTTCGACGGGTTCTTCGATGAATTGAAGTTTTTCGTTGATTTGGATTTCATCTAACGGAATAGTGAGATCTTCTTTAGCAAAACATTTCTTTAAATTCGAGACGTGGAAAGTGTTATGTACAGCCGCGAGTTGTTGAGGTAACTCTAGTCGGTAAGCTACTGGTCCGATACGATCAATAATCTTGAATGGTCCAATATACCTTGGATTTAATTTCCCTCGTTTACCAAATCGAACAACGCCTTTCCAAGGTGCAACTTTAAGCATGACCATCTCTCCAATTTCAAATTCTATATCTTTTCTTTTAATGTCAGCGTAGCTCTTTTGTCGACTTTGGGCGGTTTTCAACCGTTGTTGAATTTGGATGATCTTCTCGGTAGTTTCTTGTATAATCTCCGGACCCGTAATCTGTCTATCCCCCACTTCACTCCAACAAATCGGAGACCTGCACTTTCTACCATAAAGTGCTTCAAACGGCGCCATCTCAATGCTTGAATGGTAGCTGTTGTTGTAGGAAAATTCTGCTAACGGTAGATGTCGATCCCAACTGTTTCTGAAATCAATAACACATGCTCGAAGCATGTCTTCAAGCGTTTGTATCGTCCTTTCGCTCTGCCCATCAGTTTGTGGATGATAGGCAGTACTCATGTCTAGACGAGTTCCTAATGCTTGCTGTAATGTCTGCCAGAATCTTGAAATAAATCTGCCATCCCTATCAGAGATAATAGAGATTGGTATTCCATGTCTGGAGATGACTTCCTTCAAATACAGTCGTGCTAACTTCTCCATCTTGTCATCTTCTCTTATTGGCAAGAAGTGTGCTGATTTGGTGAGACGGTCAACTATTACCCAAATAGTATCAAAACCACTTGCAGTCCTTGGCAATTTAGTGATGAAATCCATGGTAATGTTTTCCCATTTCCATTCCGGGATTTCGGGTTGTTGAAGTAGACCTGATGGTTTCTGATGCTCAGCTTTGACCTTAGAACACGTCAAACATTCTCCTACGTATTTAGCAACATCGGCTTTCATACCCGGCCACCAAAAATGTTTCTTGAGATCCTTGTACATCTTCCCCGTTCCAGGATGTATTGAGTATCTGGTTTTATGAGCTTCTCTAAGTACCATTTCTCTCATATCTCCAAATTTTGGTACCCAAATCCTTTCAGCCCTATACCGGGTTCCGTCTTCCCGAATATTAAGATGCTTCTCCGATCCTTTGGGTATTTCATCCTTTAAATTTCCCTCTTTTAAAACTCCTTGTTGCGCCTCCTTTATTTGAGTAGTAATGTTATTATGAATCATTATATTCATAGATTTTACTCGAATGGGTTCTCTGTCCTTCCTGCTCAAGGCATCGGCTACCACATTTGCCTTCCCCGGGTGGTAACGAATCTCAAAGTCGTAATCATTCAATAATTCAATCCACCTACGCTGTCTCATATTCAGTTGTTTCTGATTAAATATGTGTTGAAGACTTTTGTGGTCGGTATATATAATACTTTTGACCCCATATAAGTAGTGCCTCCAAGTCTTTAATGCAAAAACAACCGCGCCTAATTCCAAATCATGCGTCGTATAATTTTGTTCGTGAATCTTCAATTGTCTAGACGCATAAGCAATCACCTTCGTTCGTTGCATTAATACACAACCGAGACCTTGCTTTGATGCATCACAATAAATCACAAAATCATCATTCCCTTCAGGCAATGACAATATAGGTGCCGTAGTTAGCTTTTTCTTCAATAACTGAAACGCTTTCTCTTGTTCATCATTCCATTCAAATTTCTTCCCTTTATGCGTTAATGCAGTCAAGGGTTTTGCTATTCTGGAAAAGTCTTGGATGAACCTTCTGTAGTAACCAGCTAGTCCTAAAAACTGGCGTATGTGTTTCGGAGTTTTCGGGGTTTCCCACTTTTCAACAGTTTCTATCTTTGCCGGATCCACCTTAATACCTTCTTTGTTCACTATGTGACCGAGGAATTGAACTTCTTCCAACCAAAATGCACACTTTGAAAACTTAGCGTACAATTCTTCCTTTCTCAATACTTCTAACACCTTTCTCAAATGTTCACCGTGTTCTTGTTCATTCTTTGAGTAAATAAGTATGTCATCAATGAAAACAATGACAAACTTGTCAAGGTATGGTCCACACACTCGGTTCATAAGGTCCATGAACATAGCTGGTGCATTAGTTAAACCAAACGGCATGACCATAAACTCGTAATGACCATAACGTGTTCTAAAAGCAGTCTTTGGAATATCATCTTCTTTCACCCGCATTTGATGATACCCGGAACGTAAGTCAATCTTTGAATAAACAGACGAGCCTTGTAATTGATCAAATAAGTCGTCGATTCTCGGTAGTGGGTAGCGGTTCTTGATGGTAAGTTTGTTCAACTCTCGGTAGTCGATACACAACCTGAATGTACCATCTTTCTTCTTGACAAACAAAACAGGAGCTCCCCACGGTGATGTGCTTGGTCGAATGAAATCATGCTCTAAAAGTTCTTGTAATTGGCTTTGCAGTTCTTTCATCTCGCTGGGTGCGAGTCTGTAAGGAGCACGAGCTATTGGTGCAGCTCCTGGTACAAGATCTATTTGAAATTCAACGGATCGATGTGGGGGTAATCCCGGTAATTCTTTCGGAAATACATCGGGAAATTCTTTTGCAATGGGAACATCATTGATGCTCTTTTCTTCAGTTTGTACTTTCTCGACGTGTGCTAGAACAGCATAGCAACCTTTTCTTATTAGTTTTTGTGCCTTCAAATTACTAATAAGATGTAGCTTCGTGTTGCCCTTTTCTCCGTACACCATTAAGGGTTTTCCTTTTTCTCGTATAATGCGAATTGCATTTTTGTAACAAACGATCTCCGCTTTCACTTCTTTCAACCAGTCCATACCGATTATCACATCAAAACTCCCTAACTCTACTGGTATCAAATCAATCTTAAATGTTTCGCTAACCAGTTTAATTTCTCGATTCCGACATATATTATCTGCTGAAATTAATTTACCATTTGCTAATTCGAGTAAAAATTTACTATCCAAAGGCGTCAATGGACAACTTAATTTAGCACAAAAATCTCTACTCATATAGCTTCTATCCGCACCCGAATCAAATAAAACGTAAGCAGATTTATTGTCAATAAGAAACGTACCCGTAACAAGCTCCGGGTCTTCCTGTGCCTCTGCCGCATTAATATTGAAAACTCTTCCACGGCCTTGTCCATTCGTGTTCTCCTGGTTCGGGCAATTTCTAATAATGTGGCCCGGTTTTCCACATTTATAACAAACTACATTGGCATAACTTGCTCCGACACTACTTGCTCCGCCATTACTCGTTCCGACACCATTTGTTCCTTTCGTTCTATTAACCCCTGGTCCGTAGACCTCACACTTCGCCGCGCTATGACCATTTCTTTTACACTTGTTGCAAAATTTGGTGCAGAACCCCGAGTGATTCTTTTCACACCTTTGGCATAGCTGCTTCTGATTGTTGTTGTTGTTGCGGTTATTATTGTTGTTGGGATGATTGTTGTAGTTGCTGTTGTTGTTGTTGTTGTTGTTGTTGGGCCGTTTGTTGTAGTTGCGATTGATGTTGCGATTGTTGGGATAATTGTTGCGATTATTGTTGTAATTGCTGTTGTTGTTGTATTGGTGATTCTTATCACCATTTTCCTCCCACTTTCTTTTGACTTGCTTCACATTGGCCTCTTCAGCAGTCTGTTCTTTAATTCTTTCTTCAATTTGGTTCACGAGTTTGTGAGCCATTCTACATGCCTGTTGTATGGAGGCGGGCTCGTGTGAACTTATATCTTCTTGGATTCTTTCCGGTAATCCTTTCACAAACGCGTCAATCTTCTCTTCCTCATCTTCGAATGCTCCCGGACACAATAGGCACAATTCTGTGAATCGTCTTTCGTACGTGGTAATATCAAATCCTTGGGTTCGTAACCCTCTAAGTTCTGTCTTGAGCTTATTGACCTCGGTTCTGGGATGGTACTTCTCGTTCATCAAGTGCTTGAATGCTGACCACGGTAGTGCGTACGCATCGTCTTGTCCCACTTGCTCTAGATAGGTATTCCACCATGTTAACGCAGAACCTGTGAAGGTATGCGTAGCGTACTTTACTTTTTCCTCTTCAGTACACTTACTTATGGCAAACACCGATTCGACCTTCTCGGTCCACCGTTTCAATCCGATCGGTCCTTCGGTTCCATCAAATTCCAAAGGTTTGCAGGCAGTGAATTCTTTGTAGGTGCATCCTACACGATTTCCTGTACTGCTAGATCCAAGGTTATTTTTGGTATGTAGCGCAGCCTGTACTGCGGCTATGTTTGAAGCTAGAAAAGTACGGAATTCCTCTTCATTCATATTCACTGTGTGTCGAGTAGTCGGTGCCATTTCCTTCAAAATAGTCAAATGGAACAAGTTAATCATACAGAATATTAAGAGTAGTTAATAGTATTTCGTAGCATAATATGAACTCATTTATAAAAGCTTTTTCTTCATATTAGCGTTTTATAAGTTTAAATTCGGGTAGTACCTACCCGTTAAGTTCATACTTAGTAGCTAATATACAATTCAACTACTACAATTCTATATGAAAAACTGATTATAATAATATTTCGCGTTCAAACTTTTATACAATATTTTACAAACTTACAATACCGCTTATTTTACATAAAGCATGAAATATAGCACACAATAACTTTGATACAAGATAGTTGTGAAGATAATTCTAGCTAGTACACAAGTCGTTCAGCAAAGGCAATAAAGACACGTAATTCATACGTCCAGAAACAAGTCATGCATTCTGGTTTTACTAGGACTACTTCCCATCCTTGGTCTTGTGCAACATAACCGTTATGGCCGTTGATAAGACAGCGTGTTGTAACGTCGTCAAAGGGACGAGGGTTACGTAATGTCCAACAGTCCCGTAATAATCTAAAAACCTCATTTCTTACCCCAATTACCGACTCCGTCACTTGTGGAAACGTTTTGTTTAATAGTTGTAGCCCGATGTTCTTGTTCTCACTTTGGTGAGAAGCGAACATTACTAATCCGTAAGCATAACATGCTTCTTTATGTTGCATGTTAGCCGCTTTTTCTAAATCACGAAGTCCAATATTCGGATATATTGAGTCAAAATAATTTCTTAACCCGTTCCGTAAAATAGCATTTGGGTTCCCCGCAATATATGCGTCAAAGTAAACACATCGTAACTTATGGGTTTCCCAATGTGATATCCCCCATCTTTCAAACGAAAGTCTCTTATAAACCAAGACATTCTTGGAACGTTCTTCGAATGTCTTACAAACTGATCTCGCCTTAAATAGTTGTGCCGAGGAATTCTGACCGACTCTAGACAAGATTTCATCAATCATGTCTCCGGGTAGGTCTCTTAAAATATTGGGTTGTCTATCCATTTTGTGTGTTTAAACTGTAAAATAGACAAGAGTTAGATTCATAAAAAAAATACTTATTAATACAAGCAATTTTTACATATGTCATAAAGCATAAGCACACTATATTACATATATTACACCACACGAATACAACTATCTTATTCCGACTCGCTCGTTTCTTCTTCTTCGGTTTTGGTTCGTTTTGCCAAGTTTCTAGGGATATATGATGTTCCCCTAATACGAGCCGTAATTTTCCACATTGGTTTAGAAAAACCTGGTGGTTTAGAGGTTCCCGGGTCATTGTTACAACTTAAGGACTTCGGGGGTTGACGATACATATAAAGTTCATCGGGGTTGGAATTAGATTTCTCTATTTTTATGCCCTTTCCCTTATTATTTTCTTTTGCCTTTTTAAATTCAGTTGAGGTAATTTCTATAACATCATCGGAATTCTCGTCGGAATCCGATTCATCAGAGAATTGGTAATCCTCCCAATATTTTGCTTCCTTGGCGGAAACACCATTGACCATAATTAACCTTGGTCGGTTGGTTGAGGATTTTCTTTTACTTAACCGTTTTATTATTTCCCCCACCGGTTCTATTTCTTCATCCGGTTCCGATTCTTCTTCCGGTTCCGATTCTTCTTCCGGTTCCGACTCTTCTTCCGGTTCCTCTTCGGGAACTTGTGAATCAGTCCACGAATCATTCCAATTTACATTTGACTCTTCATTATTATTAGGTGAGTCAATGGGACTTGTTCTAGAGGTAGACATCTATCACATAATATCAAACGCGTTAAGAGATTAATATATCACATAATATTCACATGTTAAAAATATATAGTTTCCAACAAAATTTGTTAAGCAATCATTTTTCAAGTAAACACGGTCGAAGTCCAGACTCACTAATGCATCCTAACAAACTCGATAAGACACACTAATGCAAAATTCTGGTTCTCTAAGACCAACGCTCGGATACCAACTGAAATGTCCCATTCTTATTGATTAAAAACGTTCCATATTAATTGATTTCGTTGCGAGGTTTTGACCTCTATATGAGACGTTTTTCAAAGACTGCATTCATTTTTAAAACAAACCATAACCTTTATTTCATAAATAAAGGTTTAAAAAGCTTTATGTAGATTATCAAATAATGATAATCTAAAATATCCTGTTTACACACGACCATTACATAATGGTTTACAATACAAATATGTTACATCGAAATCAGTTTCTTGAATGCAGTTTTTACACAATATCATACAAACATGGACTCCAAATCTTGTCCTTATTTTAGTATGCAACAGCGGAAGCTCTTAATATTCACCTGAGAATAAACATGCTTTAAACGTCAACAAAAATGTTGGTGAGTTATAGGTTTAACCTATATATATCAAATCGTAACAATAGACCACAAGATTTCATATTTCAATACACATCCCATACATAGAGATAAAAATCATTCATATGGTGAACACCTGGTAACCGACATTAACAAGATGCATATATATAAGAATATCCCCATCATTCCGGGACACCCTTCGGATATGATATAAATTTCGAAGTACTAAAGCATCCGGTACTTTGGATGGGGTTTGTTAGGCCCAATAGATCTATCTTTAGGATTCGCGTCAATTAGGGTGTCTGTTCCCTAATTCTTAGATTACCAGACTTAATAAAAAGGGGCATATTCGATTTCGATAATTCAACCATAGAATGTAGTTTCACGTACTTGTGTCTATTTTGTAAATCATTTATAAAACCTGCATGTATTCTCATCCCAAAAATATTAGATTTTAAAAGTGGGACTATAACTCACTTTCACAGATTTTTACTTCGTCGGGAAGTAAGACTTGGCCACTGGTTGATTCACGAACCTATAACAATATATACATATATATCAAAGTATGTTCAAAATATATTTACAACACTTTTAATATATTTTGATGTTTTAAGTTTATTAAGTCAGCTGTCCTCGTTAGTAACCTACAACTAGTTGTCCACAATTAGATGTACAGAAATAAATCGATAAATATTATCTTGAATCAATCCACGACCCAGTGTATACGTATCTCAGTATTGATCACAACTCAAACTATATATATTTTGGAATCAACCTCAACCCTGTATAGCTAACTCCAACATTCACATATAGAGTGTCTATGGTTGTTCCGAAATATATATAGATGTGTCGACATGATAGGTCGAAACATTGTATACGTGTCTATGGTATCTCAAGATTACATAATATACAATACAAGTTGATTAATTTATGGTTGGAATAGATTTGTTACCAATTTTCACGTAGCTAAAATGAGAAAAATTATCCAATCTTGTTTTACCCATAACTTCTTCATTTTAAATCCGTTTTGAGTGAATCAAATTGCTATGGTTTCATATTGAACTCTATTTTATGAATCTAAACAGAAAAGTATAGGTTTATAGTCGGAAAAATAAGTTACAAGTCGTTTTTGTAAAGGTAGTCATTTCAGTCGAAAGAACGACGTCTAGATGACCATTTTAGAAAACATACTTCCACTTTGAGTTTAATCATAATTTTTGGATATAGTTTCATGTTCATAATAAAAATCATTTTCTCAGAATAACAACTTTAAAATCAAAGTTTATCATAGTTTTTAATTAACTAACCCAAAACAGCCCTCGGTGTTACTACGACGGCGTAAATCCGGTTTTACGGTGTTTTTCGTGTTTCCAGGTTTTAAATCATTAAGTTAGCATATATAGATATAGAACATGTGTTTAGTTGATTTTAAAAGTCAAGTTAGAAGGATTAACTTTTGTTTGCGAACAAGTTTAGAATTAACTAAACTATGTTCTAGTGATTACAAGTTTAAACCTTCGAATAAGATAGCTTTATATGTATGAATCGAATGATGTTATGAACATCATTACTACCTTAAGTTCCTTGGATAAACCTACTGGAAAAGAGAAAAATGGATCTAGCTTCAATGGATCCTTGGATGGCTCGAAGTTCTTGAAGCAGAATCATGACACGAAAACAAGTTCAAGTAAGATCATCACTTGAAATAAGATTGTTATAGTTATAGAAATTGAACCAAAGTTTGAATATGATTATTACCTTGTATTAGAATGATAACCTACTGTAAGAAACAAAGATTTCTTGAGGTTGGATGATCACCTTACAAGATTGGAAGTGAGCTAGCAAACTTGAAAGTATTCTTGATTTTATGAAACTAGAACTTTTGGAATTTATGAAGAACACTTAGAACTTGAAGATAGAACTTGAGAGAGATCAATTAGATGAAGAAAATTGAAGAATGAAAGTGTTTGTAGGTGTTTTTGGTCGTTGGTGTATGGATTAGATATAAAGGATATGTAATTTTGTTTTCATGTAAATAAGTCATGAATGATTACTCATATTTTTGTAATTTTATGAGATATTTCATGCTAGTTGCCAAATGATGGTTCCCACATGTGTTAGGTGACTCACATGGGCTGCTAAGATCTGATCATTGGAGTGTATATACCAATAGTACATACATCTAAAAGCTGTGTATTGTACGAGTACGAATACGGGTGCATACGAGTAGAATTGTTGATGAAACTGAACGAGGATGTAATTGTAAGCATTTTTGTTAAGTAGAAGTATTTTGATAAGTGTATTGAAGTCTTTCAAAAGTGTATAAATACATATTAAAACACTACATGTATATACATTTTAACTGAGTCGTTAAGTCATCGTTAGTCGTTACATGTAAGTGTTGTTTTGAAACCTTTAGGTTAACGATCTTGTTAAATGTTGTTAACCCAATGTTTATAATATCAAATGAGATTTTAAATTATTATATTATCATGATATTATCATGTATGAACATCTCTTAATATGATATATATACATTAAATGTCTTTACAACGATAATCGTTACATATATGTCTCGTTTAAAAATCATTAAGTTAGTAGTCTTGTTTTTACATATGTAGTTCATTGTTAATATACTTAATGATATGTTTACTTATCATAGTATCATGTTAACTATATATATATCCATATATATGTCATCATATAGTTTTTACAAGTTTTAACGTTCGTGAATCACCGGTCAACTTGGGTGGTCAATTGTCTATATGAAACATATTTCAATTAATCAAGTCTTAACAAGTTTGATTGCTTAACATGTTGGAAACATTTAATCATGTAAATATCAATCTCAATTAATATATATAAACATGGAAAAGTTCGGGTCACTACATCGAGCATTAGGATTGTAATACACTATGACCTGACCTAGCTTGTTAGAGATGTATTGACCAACATATGTTCTCTTGGTTGAGATCTACTGTTATTTTGCATTCCAAGTTTCGGTCACATTTCGGTGAATGACCTTATGTGCTGCTAAGGTGAGTTTCATTTGCTCCCTTTTTAAATACTTTAAATATTTTGGGTTGAGAATACATGCACTTTATTTTAAACGCAATTGATACAAGTACATACTAAATTCTACACTGAGTTTGAACTGAAAATCCTCTAGCTTTGGTAACTAGTAACTGTCAGTTATAAGAACTGGTAGGCGCGAGTAGTTGTATATGGATCCATAGGGCTTGACATCCCCGTCTATTCCAGGTATAGAAACCTAGCCTGAACTATAAAACAGACGTATGCTATTTGAGTTTAGTACACGTTGGATTGCGTGTACTGTACATGTTGGTTACATGTATGTTAAACCAGGGGTATTTATTATAACGTTAAAGTTTAGTTACCAGGGTGCTCAATCTTGTAGAATAATTTGATAAACGTTTCTTGATGAAACAACTGAAATCTTGTGATCCACCTTTATATACAGATTATGCGCAACATTAAAACTATGAACTCACCAACTGAAATATCCCATTTATATTGATTATAAACGTTCCATATTAATTGATTTCGTCGCAAGGTTTTGACCTCTATATGAGACGTTTTTCAAAGACTGCATTCATTTTTAAAACAACCATAACCTTTTTTTTATCTATAAAGGTTTAAAAAGCATTACGTAGATTATCAAATAATGATAATCTAAAATATACCGTTTACACACGACCATTACATAATGGTTTACAATAAGAATATATTACATCAAACATAAGTTTCTTGAATGCACTTTTTACATAATATCATACAAGCATGGACTCCAAATCTTGTCCTTATTTTAGTATGCAACAGCGAAAGCTCTTAATAATCACCTGAGAATAAACATGCTTAAAACGTCAACAAAAATGTTGGTGAGTTATAGGTTTAACCTATATATTATCAAATCATAATAATAGACCACAAGATTTCATATTTCAATATACATCCCATACATAGAGATAAAAATCATTCATATGGTGAACACCTGGTAACCGACATTAACAAGATGCATATAAGAATATCCCCTATCATTCTGAAAAATCCTTCGGACATGATAAAAATAAATTCGAAGTACTAAAGCATCTGGTACTTTGGATGGGGTTCGTTAGGCCCAATAGATCTATCTTTAGGATTCGCGTCAATTAGTAGATCGGTTTACTAGTTCTTAGGTTACCAAGCAAAAGGGGCATATTCGGCTTCGATCATTCACCCATATAATGTAGTTTCATTTACTTGTGTCTATTTCGTAAAACATTTATAAAACTGCATGTATTCTCATCCCAAAATATTAGATTTTAAAAGTGGGACTATAACTCACTTTCACAGATTTTTACTTCGTCGGGAGTAAGACTTGGCCACTGGTCGATTCATGAACCTATAACAAATATATACATATATATATCAAAGTATGTTCAAAATATATTTACAACATTTTTAATACGTTTTAATGTTTTAAGTTTATTAAGTCAGCTGTCCTCGTTAGTAACCTACAACTAGTTGTCCATAGTTAGATGTACAGAAAATAAATTGATATATATTATCTTGACCCAATCCACGAACCAGTGTATACATGTCTCAGGCTAGATCACAACTCAAAGTATATATATTTTTGGAATCAACCCCAACCCTGTATAGCTAACTCCAACATTACTGCATATAGAGTGTCTATGGTTGTTCCAAATAAAATATATAGATGGGTCGATATGATATGTCAAAACATTTGCATACGTGTCTATGGTATCCCAAGATTACATAATATATTAGAATATATGTATAATACAATATAAGTTAGCTAGGATATGATTAATATAGATTTGTTACAATATTTCCCGTAGCTACAACAATAAAAAAATATCCAATCTTGTTTTACCCATAACTTCTTCGTTTTAAATCCGTTTTGAGTGAATCAAATTGCTATGGTTTCATATTGAACTCTATTTTATGAATCTAAATAGAAAAAGTATAGGTTTATAGTCGGAAATATAAGTTACAAGTCATTTTTGTAAGAGGTAGTCATTTCAGTTGAAAGAACGACGTCTTGATGACCATTTTGAAAAACATACTTCCACTTTGAGTTTAACCATGATTTTTGGACATAGTTTCATGTTCATAAGAAAAATTATTTTCCCAGAATAACAACTTTTAAATCAAAGTTTATCATAGTTTTTAATTATCAAACCCAAAACAGCCCGCGGTGTTACTACGACGGCGTATGTCCGGTTTTACGGTGTTTTTCGTGTTTTCAGGTTTTAAATCATTAAGTTAGCATATCTTATAGATATAGAACATGTTTTTAGTTAATTTTAAAAGTCAAGTTAGAAGGATTAACTTTTGTTTGCGAACAAGTTTAGAATTAACTAAATTATGTTCTAGTGATTTCAAGTTTAAACCTTCGAATAAGGTAGTTTTATATATATAAATCGAATGATGTTATGAACATCATTACTATCTCAGGTTTTGTGGATAAACCTACTGGAAATGAGAAAAATAGATCTAGCTTCAAAGGATCCTTGGATGGCTTGAAAGTTCTTGAAGCAGAATCATGACACGAAAACAAGTTCAAGTAAGATTTCCACTCGAAATAAGATTGTTATAGTTATATAAATTGAATCAAAGTTTGAATATGAGTATTACCTTGTATTAGAAAGATATATTACTGTAAATAAGAAAGATTTCTTGAGGTTGGATGATCACTTTACAAGATTGGAAGTAAGCTAGCAAACTTGGAAGTATTCTTGATTTTATGAAACTAGAATTTATAGAATTTATGAAGAACACTTAGAACTTGAAGATAGAACTTGAGAGGCATCAATTAGATGAAGAAAATTGAAGAATGAAAGTGTTTGTAGGTATTTTTGGTCATTGGTATATGGATCAGATATAAAGGATGTGTAATTTTGTTTACATGTAAATAAGTCATGAATGATTACTAATATTTTTGTAATTTTATGAGATATTTCATGCTAGTTGTCAAATGATGGTTCTCACATGTGTTAGGTGACTTACATGGGTTGTTAAGAGCTGATCATTGGAGTGTATATACCAATAGTACATACATCTAAAAGCTATGTATTGTACGAGTAAGAATACGGGTGCATACGAGTAGAATTGTTGATGAAACTGAACGAGGATGTAATTGTAACCATTTTTGTTAAGTAGAAGTATTTTGATAAGTGTCTCAATATCTTAATATGATTCATATGTATTTAGTATGACGTTGTTATAACGATAATCGTTATATATATCATTTCGAGTTTCTTAATTCAGTAAACTCAATTTTATGTATATAACTCATTGTTAAAATACCTAATGAGATACTTACTTATCATAATATCATGTTAACTATATATATATAATCATATATATGTCATCATATAGTTTTTACAAGTTTTAATCATTCGTGAATCACCGGTCAACTTGGGTGGTCAATTGTCTATATGAAACCTATTTCAATTAATCAAGTCTTAACAAGTTCGATTGCTTAACATGTTGGAAACACTTAATCATGTAAATAATAATTTCATTTTATATGTATAAACATGAAAAAGTTCGGGTCACTACACCAACCTTTGTGTTTGTGAAGACCCGGAAATCTCCGACCAAATTTAAACTTAATCTTTATATGATCTCGACACGATAAGTAAAGTCTGTTAGGTTGAGTCACAAAATTTTGAACTGTTCATTTACCCTTCGACTGCTCTCGACGATTCACGAACAATTGTTTGTAAATAAATATGTGTATATATTTAATATTATTTTGTTTCTTTACATAATTAATACACAATATATATATATATATATATATATATATATATATATATATATATATATATATAATGATATATGATATATGATAATGCAGATACAAATATATATCTATACATATATGAAGAGCAAGTTTACATATATAAAAGTATATACAGAAAATATATATACGTAAATACTGATTATAAGTAAATATAAATACAAATACCTATTTTAAACATATACGTATTCTGCTATATAATACAATCACGTTAAATTATTATCAGATATTAAAATCTTGATTGGTACTAATTTAATCAGAAATAAGAATGAATTCAGTTTCACGTAAGTATCAAGCTTTATTGAATTTGTTTTCTGTCTTGAAACTGGATTCCAAACGGTCTCATTTTCACAATAAAACAAACTTGATCAAATCAAGTTGTTAAATATCAATAGCACACGTACGAATCCGTTACACTTCATTTTCTACTTTATCTATTTTTGTTTGTTCCTTCTTGGCTCGAATATTTCGATCGACAACCATCACCATCTTTATCTTTATATATGTTATGCACATGTATTACATGAGAGGGAGAGATAGAGATCACCATGAACTACGAACGCCATTACTCAACAACCACACCTTCGGTTCTCTTGATCAACCATGACTTTCGAATACCATCAAGACCCCTTATATTCTTCTATTGATCGCCACCATAACAACCACCTTTCGACAAGAACTGAAACCAAACCATCCTCACTTTATAACATCTACAACCTCCCACCACCTCAATCACTCTATTTTCTTCTCCTTCAACTATCAAACCCATGATCACCAAACTACCATAAACATGTCACAACCACTTGAAATATTTCTGTTCTGTTGACAAGGTAACACGTCAAACTACATAGCACTCCTCTAAAAAATTTTTTCTGCCGATCCCTCTGTCTGTTAATGATATTTCGATTGCTATCAACTAGTGACTGCTGTAGCTCCGGTTGATGCAGCCCTGCTACTCTTTTTGAGTTACAAACCAATGTGAAAACTTGGGATGAATGATTTTATGGGTAGTATAGGTCTTCAATGTAGAAGTTGTCAAAATGGATATACTCCCACTTAATATATACATTATAGAAAGCTAGACAAGTGGTATATGATGGAAAAGGTTATGGCAGACAAGTGCTTTTGGAGATCACACGCCTAATTTTTTTATAAATGGGTGGGACAAGATATGGAGTATCCAATATGCATGCTTGTTTCCAAATCACCAAATTTTTGGCCAATCAAATTATTTACTGTGTCAAAAGGAATCGGATAAGTTGGTTCAAGTTATTTCGGGTTATTCAAATAATGAAACATAAATTGGGCCGTGATATAGTTGCATCATTAAGCTAACATATTCTAGCATTTATATGGGTCATTTATCTAATTGGGCCGAGACACAACTTAGGTTCCTGTTGGAACGAATTAGGATGTTGATGAATGGTGCCGTTGATAATGATAACACGTTGCAGAGATGATAAACGAAATCATGAGAATGATGAAGATGATGTTGTAATGTTCGATGAGGATGTTACTAGTTGATGTTGCTGTTGCGTTTCTATTTACTAATTCTGTAACGATGAAAACATGGTGAGTCACGAAGAGGTTATGAAGATGATGATACTGTTGTTGATTGGTTGCTGCACATTGTCTTTCTGTTTCTTCTTGCTATAATTCGCCACCCAAACTGTAACCATGATGATGAGTGATGATATTGATCGAACAAGAATAATGTGTATGATAATGAAGTTGATGATTAGATTATTAATCTTATGGTCATGGATTAATGATGATGATAACGAGAATAGATGATGATGGGTTCTGATAATATAACAAAGATAATTATGATCGTGATCTTATGTTATTGATTAATGATGATGATTATGAGTTAGGATTATGATTATGATAAAGAATAATGATATAGCAAGAATAAATGGTGTATGATGATAATTGAGATGAATTGATTAGTGAAGGAGAAGATGGACAGTTAATGCGGGTTATATAGATGGAAGTCGGGTATTAAAACAGAAAGGAGAAAATGGAGGGACGGTTATGGGTGTTGGTGTATAACCGAGAGGTCTTGAGTTCGAGCCTTGGCCATGGCATTTATTTTTAGGTGTGTTTTGAAGGCAGATGGGTATGATAATGTTTTGATGGTTTATATAGTTTTAGGCTGAGATTAAAATCAGATAAGCGAGGTCAGAGGAATGGATAAGGATGTTTCGGGTTAGCGGAACGTTGCGGGTTCAAACCTGGACTTGGGCATTCTTGTTATTTTTAAGGGCTACTTCTTGTGAGGATGTTTTTATTATTATTATTATGATTATTATTATTATTATTATTATTATTATTATTATTATTATTATTATTATTATTATTATTATTATTATTATTATTATTATTATTATTATTATTATTATTACTATTACTATTACTATTATTATCATTTTTATTAAAAACTATCATTTTTATTAAAAGTAACATTTTTATTATTATCATTATTAATAAAAGTATTATTATTATAACTATTATTTTAAAACAAGTAATATTATGTAAAAATATACTCAATACGTACAACATAACTATATTAATAATTTAATGAAACATATAAGCTATAAAATGAAATGACTCATGAATACATATATAATTTGTTCGATTACAATTATATGTGTTAATATATATAATGGATATAGGTTCGTGAATCCGAGACCAACCCTACACTTGTTAACTGACGTCATATGTATTTTTACTACAAAATACAGTATGGTGAGTTTCATTTGCCTTTTTACCCTTTATATTTTTTTGGGCTGAGAATATATGCGCAATTTTTATAAATGATTTACAAAATAGACACAAGTACGTGAAACTACATTCTATGGTTGAATTATCAAAATCGAATATGCCCATTTTTATTAAGTCTGGTAATCTAAGAATTAGGGAACAGACACCCTAATTGACGCGAATCCTAAAGATAGATCTATCGGGCCCAACAAGCCCCATCCAAAGTACCGAATGCTTTAGTACTTCGAAATTTATATCATGTCCGAAGGAGGATCCCGGAATGATGGGGATATTCTTATATGCATATTGTGAATGTCGGTTACCAGGTGTTCAATCGATATGAATGATTATTTTTGTCTCTATGCATGGGACGTTTATTTATGAGAACTGGAAATGAAATTCTTGTGGTCTATTAAAATGATGGAAATAATTATTTATGCTAAACTAATGAACTCACCAACCTTTTGGTTGACACTTTAAAGCATGTTTATTCTCAGGTGTTAAAGGAATCTTCCGCTGTGCAATTGCTCATTTTAAAGATATTACTTGGAGTCATTCATGACATATTTCAAAAGACATTGCATTCGAGTCATTGAGTTCATCAAGATTATTATTAAGTCAATTATAGTTAGATATATTATAAAATGGTATGCATGTCGTCAAATTTCGATGTAACGAAAGATTGTCTTTTCAAAAACGAATGCAATGTTTGTAAAATGTATCATATAGAGGTCAAGTACCTCGCGATGTAATCAACTGTTGTGAATTGTTTATAATCAATATGGACTTCGTCCGGATGGATTAGGACGGGTCGCTACAGTTGGTATCAGAGCGGTGGTCTTAGCGAACCAGGTCTGCATTAGTGTGTATAACTGATAAGTCGTTAGGATGCATTAGTGAGTCTGGACTTCGACCGTGTCTGCATGTCAAAAGTTTTGCTTATCATTAGTGTCGGAAATTATTTGCTTATCATCCTTAAAGTCTAGACACGTCTTACTGCCTCTATTGCATAGACAGTGTATAGATAAATTCATATCTTAGCGTATCTGTTATTGTTACCTTTGCCTGACAGCTTCCGTAGATTCCTCCGTAACTTATGGGATTTTAGTATTATATATGGATATGTAAATTATGTATTGCAGGTTACTAATCTACATCCTATTCTATTCCTTATCGAAAATCCTTCATCTGATCGTACGAGATGAGTCCCTCAACCAGTTCAAGTCCCTTAGATTCCGATAACTATTCCGATAGTTATTCCGACAGCTATTCCGACATAGAGTTTCACTCAAGCTCCGAAAGCAGTGTCACCGGAATGAATCAACCGATCAGCCATCCCCAATTCATCTGATGGTTTCGTAGTTGACTAAATCAATGGAGACGAGAAGAAGGTGATCCTTTCCACTCACCAACCTGCACTCTTGGTGAAGAACCTGAAGCACTTACCGGTGAACCTGTTCATAACACCATTTTCTCTCTCATTTCCAGAGTATCTCGCCACGACTATATCACAAGTCAGATTCAAAACCTTATTCATTCGCTCGTTCATACCGACAATCATCCCGGAGTAATAAAGTCAATGAGTTTCGCGCCCGAGTTGTAGCCTTGGAAAATATGGTGCAAAATGCACCAGCTTCAACAACATCAACGGCATCAACTGTACCACTAGCAACAACACAAACCACAACAACACACGCCTCAACGTCACAGTCGGTACCCCGAGCATAATCATCGTTCTACATGACGTTCTGCATCATTTATCTTCGTTCAACATGGCGAATATGTAATCTCTAATGTTTTAGAGATTATATATTCTTGTTCTAACGTAAATCAAATGAGTTTAATATCATATTAACTCATTAAATCCATGATTACATCTGAAGAAAATATATATGTAAGTATATTTTCACAAAGATTGTAATTAAAAATTCTTTTGTACAAACTGTTAATGGTGAAAATATTTTTACGGGTAGGTAATACCCGAGGAATATTTAGATTTCACATTAATAAGTTACATTGTACGTTCTTCGAATCTGATTCAACAGTCATTTATTATCCTACTTACATCCACAGATATATGTACCCGTTCACCGCAGAATAACCATTTTTATTCAATTTTATATTTGGATTTTGACCTATCAGAATCCAACAAGTGGCATAATGAAGAAAACATTTGACAAAATAAAATTTGTTAGAAACAGACAAATTAACTATGAGGAATTTTGTTAAGAATTCACGCTAACAAAATCCTAGCTAACTGTTCCTAGCTAACTGTTAATTCCGTATTACATTTATTTATCGCAATTTATTTATCGCAATTTAATTTTCGCAATTTTTATTCTCGCAATTTTATTTATCGTCATTTAATTTCTATTATTTATTTTTACGCACTTTAAATATCGGGACACGTATACAAGGTTTTGACATATCATATCGACGCATATATATATATTATTTGGAATAACCATAGACACTCTATATGCAGTAATGATCGAGTTCTCTATACAGGGTTGAGGTTGATTCTATAATAATATATATACTTTGAGTTGTGATCGAGTCTGAGACATGTACATGGGTCACGACACGTATTAAATTCGAATATTATATATATAATTATATATGAATTATTGAATTGCTAACTGTGGATTATCAACTGAGGACTATCAACATTAGACAATTAAAATGAATTAAAATATTGATTATAACATATGAAACTAAACAATTCTTCAAGTTTGCCACTTGATTTCATCTTAAACCTCATTGTATCTTGTCGATTACAATCTGCGTTCAAACCTTTCATGATTCTTGAAAACACCTCAATCGAGAGGATGAACCAACCGCACTTCATCTACGGAAGGAAATATTTATGTATATAGTTATGCACCTGAAAAACCCTTGGAACCTGAGTGAACGTCTAGCACGTATCCGTGCTAGCTTCTTTGGCGTTATTATTACCGAAAATAATCTTGCAATTCCTGTTCGAGATAGCTAATTTTGTCACAGCTCCAGCAAATCAATTTCGACTTTTCGTTCGAAACAACCTTATATATGCGTGCTCTTTTGTTGTTACCGGGAACCTTTTATATTCCACCATATTACCAACAGATGTACCAGCAACCTCGTTGATCTTTGGCTTAAATCTCTCCGACAAATCACTATATTTATCTTTTGAAGTCTCATCATGTACTCATCCGCATCTTGTAACAAGAAATGCCATACCAATTACCGAGAATCAACAAATCTGTATGGTGAGTCTCGCAACGTATCCACATCAACAGTTATATGTATCCATATAACATTTATCTCTTAGAACTATGATCTTTCATTCTGAAATTCTGAAAAGCACCCAGTCTGCGAATTAATACTCTGAATTTTGAAAAGTTGAATGAAGTAACAAAAACTGTAAATGACCTCAACAGCCAAAAGTTGATGATAAAGGATTGTATGTTGGCAAGGCTCAGAAAAAGTTTGAAACTGAAAAACTGATTGAGCAAATCATGAAGGAGTCTCTGAACAAATCACAAGGACTAAACTTGTACATTAAGAATCCTGATGATTCTGTTTCTGATGAAATCTTTAGCGAATACCTTACTTCTGACTCCAAACTCTTGCGAACAAATTTTTTTTCCACCATCCTTCGATATTAGAAATTTCAAGATATCATCGTATCTTTCATTATGAATATCCTCCATATTTTGGAAGATATTTTTATAACTATTCTTATCTGAAATCATTAATATCTTCGTGCTATCAGTGTTATATCATATAGAAACTGTTAGTTTCTATATTTTGTAAACTTTCGAGCTTAAAAAAAATGAATGTTATTGAAGTAATGTTGGGAACTGATGCCTGAGTTAGTATAATATAATGACACTTGATCAACGTGATTATATTACAGTAAGTCATGCTGAGTTTCTAAATGGAACATGATGATTCACAGATTATAACATCATCATGTGTCATGTTACATAACTTTCTCATTTTGAGTAACTTCTGAACATCTCAAGAAAATATATTCTTGATAGTTCTATTCTCAGTGATTCTGGTAATTTGACCAATCAGATCGTGCTAATACATTCTTTCATATTTATAACGTGATGTTTATCTGAAATTCCATACTTACAAATTCTGGACCGTTACTCGCTTTACTGTAGGTCGGGAGGATAATAAAAAAAAAGGCAAAGAGCTTCAAAATATAAGAGAAAATATAAAGCCCAATAACAACACAGAAGTTATAAACTGTGGATATTAATACGATTAGCAATATAAAGACACGGTAGAATTAAGAATAGTATCACCCCAAGGTAATAATAGAAGTAAACAGATTTTTCTGGTAAAAAATGGAAAGAAAGGATGACAGGATTGATAATTAGGAAAATATCAAGGATTAGAACTGGATTAAGCATTTTCACAATCTTTTAGATGTATGAATTAAGAAAGAAAGTATAGGAATGGTGAGAATAATGAAACGGAAGAGTTTAATTTATAATGGAAATACCAGACGAAGTAATCAAGTCAGATCTCCACATTTTGTTAGAGAGATCCTGATTTCCTTATTCGCCGAAGAATCAGATCTTATAGATTTCCAAAGATTTTCTTTTAAATCCCTTGAATTCCGGAATTCAACCCTGACTCTGTCAAAAGTTAATACGAATCTTTACTTTGCCTATTTCAATCTTTTGTGATAGCTTCACTCGTACGCTTCACATGATCGAATCGTTTTATCTATATTAATCAATCATGATAAAACTCTAACTCATATTCATCATGAAAACAATTTTATTGTTAGCCATGACCACCTCACTCAAATTTCGGGACGAAATTTCTTTAACGGGTAGGTACTGTGACGACCCGAAAATTTCCGACCAAATTTAAACTTAATCTTTATATGATCTCGACACAATAAGCAAAGTCTGTTAGGTTGAGTCACAAAATTTTGAACTGTTCATTTACCCTTCGACTGCTCTCGACGATTCACGAACAATTGTTTGTAATTAAATATGTGTATATATTTAATATTATTTTGTTTCTTTACATAATTAATACACAAAATATATATATATATAATGATATATGATATATGATAATGCAGATACAAATATATACCTATACATATATGAAGAGCAAGTTTACATATATAAAAGTATATACAGAAAATATATATACGTAAATACTGATTATAAGTAAATATAGATACAAATACCTATTTTAAACATATACGTATTCTGTTATATAATACAATCACGTTAAATTATTATCAGATATTAAAATCTTGATTGGTACTAATTTAATCAGAAATAAGAATGAATTCAGTTTCACGTAACTATCAAGCTTTATTGAATTTGATTTCTGTCTTGAAACTGGATTCCAATCGATCTCATTTTCACAACAAAACAAACTTGATCAAATCAAGTTGTTAAATATCAATAGCACACGTACGAATCCGTTACACTTCATTTTCTACTTTATCTATTTTTGTTTGTTCCTTCTTGGCTCGAATATTTCGATCGACAACCATCACCACCTTTATCTTTATATATGTTATGCACATGTATTACATGAGAGGGAGAGATAGAGATCACCATGAACTACGAACGCCATTACTCAATAACCACACCTTCGGTTCTCTTGATCAACCATGACTTTCGAATACCATCAAGACCCCTTCTATTCTTCTATTGATCGCAACCATAACAACCACCTTTCGACAAGAACTGAAACCAAACCGTCCTCACTTTATAACATCTTCAACCTCCCACCACCTCAATCACTTTATTTTCTTCTCCTTCAACTATCAAACCCATGATCACCAAACTACCATAAACATGTCACAACCACTTGAAATATTTCTGTTCTGTTAACAAGGTAACACGTCAAACTACATAGCACTCCTCTAAATTTTTTTTCTGCCGATCCCTCTGTCTGTTAATGATATTTCGATTGCTATCAACTAGTGACTGCTGTAGCTCCAGTTGATGCAGCCCTGCTACTCTTTTTGAGTTACAAACCAATGTGAAAACTTGGGATGAATGATTTTATGGGTAGTATAGGTCTTCAATGTAAAAGTTGTCAAAATGGATATACTCCCACTTAATATATACATTATAAAAAGCTAGACAAGTGGTATATGATGGAAAAGGTTATGGCAGACAAGTGCTTTTGGAGATCACACGCCTAATTTTTTTAAAAATGGGTGGGACAAGATATGGAGTATCCAATATGCATGCTTGTTTCCAAATCACCAAATTTTTGGCCAATCAAATTATTTACTGTGTCAAAAGGAATCGGATAAGTTGGTTCAAGTTATTTCGGGTTATTCAAATAATGAAACATAAATTGGGCCGTGATATAGTTGCATCATTAAGCTAACATATTCTAGCATTTATATGGGTCATTTATCTAATTGGGCCGAGACACAACTTAGGTTCCTGTTGGAACGAATTAGGATGTTGATGAATGGTGCCGTTGATAATGATAACACGTTGCAGAGATGATAAACGAAATCATGAGAATGATGAAGATGATGTTGTAATGTTCGATGAGGATGTTACTAGTTGATGTTGCTGTTGCGTTTCTATTTACTAATTCTGTAACGATGAAACCATGGTGAGTCACGAAGAGGTTATGAAGATGATGATACTGTTGTTGATTGGTTGCTGCACGTTGTCTTTCTATTTCTTCTTGCTATTATTCGCCACCCAAACTGTAACCATGATGATGAGTGATGATATTGATCGAACAAGAATAATGTGTATGATAATGAAGTTGATGATTAGATTATTAAGCTTATGGTCATGGATTAACGATGATGATAACGAGAATAGATGATGACGGGTTCTGATAATATAACAAAGATAATTATGATCGTGATCTTATGTTATTGATTAATGATGATGATTATGAGTTAGGATTATGATTATGATAAAGAATAATGATATAGCAAGAATAAATGGTGTATGATGATAATTGAGATGAATTGATTAGTGAAGGAGAAGATGGACAGTTAATGCGGGTTATATAGATGGAAGTCGGGTATTAAAACAGAAAGGAGAAAATGGAGGGACGGTTATGGGTGTTGGTGTATAATCGAGAGGTCTTGAGTTCGAGCCTTGGCCATGGCATTTATTTTTAGGCGTGTTTTGAAGGCAGATGGGTATGATAATGTTTTAATGGTTTATATAGTTTTAGGCTGAGATTAAAATCAGATAAGCGAGGTCAGAGGAATGGTTAAGGTTGTTTCGGGTTAGCGGGACGTTGCGGGTTCAAACCTGGACTTGGGCATTCTTGTTATTTTTAAGGGCTACTTCTTGTGAGGTAGTTTTTTTTTATTATTATTATGATTATTATTATTTTTATTATTATTACTATTACTATTATTATCATTTTTATTAAAAACTATCATTTTTATAAAAAAGTAACATTTTTATTATTATCATTATTAATAATAGTATTATTATTATAACTATTATTTTAAAACAAGTAATATTGTGTAAAAATATACTCAATACGTACAACATAACTATATTAATAATTTAATGAAACATATAAGCTATAAAATGAAATGACTCATGAATACATATATAATTTGTTCGATTACAATTATATGTGTTAATATATATAATGGATATAGGTTCTTGAATCCGAGACCAACCCTACACTTGTTAACTGACGTCATATGTATTTTTACTACAAAATACAGTATGGTGAGTTTCATTTGCCTTTTTACCCTTTATATTTTTTTGGGCTGAGAATACATGCACAATTTTTATAAATGATTTACAAAATAGACACAAGTACGTGAAACTACATTCTATGGTTGAATTATCGAAATCAAATATGCCCCTTTTTATTAAGTCTGGTAATCTAAGAATTAGGGAACAGACACCCTAATTGACGCGAATCCTAAAGATAGATCTATCGGGCCCAACAAGCCCCATCCAAAGTACCGGATGCTTTAGTACTTCGAAATTTATATCATGTCCGAAAGAAGATCCCGGAATGATGGGGATATTCTTATATGCATATTGTGAATGTCGGTTACCAGGTGTTCAATCCATATGAATGATTATTTTTGTCTCTATGCATGGGACGTTTATTTATGAGAACTGGAAATGAAATTCTTGTGGTCTATTAAAATGATGGAAATGATTATTTATGCTAAACTAATGAACTCACCAACCTTTTGGTTGACACTTTAAAGCATGTTTATTCTCAGGTGTTAAAGGAATCTTCCGCTGTGCAATTGCTCATTTTAAAGATATTACTTGGAGTCATTCATGACATATTTCAAAATACGTTGCATTCGAGTCGTTGAGTTCATCAAGATTATTATTAAGTCAATTATAGTTAGATATATTATAAAATGGTATGCATGTCGTCAACTTTCGATGTAATGAAAGATTGTCTTTTCAAAAACGAATGCAATGTTTGTAAAATGTATCATATAGAGGTCAAGTACCTCGCGATGTAATCAACTGTTGTGAATCATTTATAATCGATATGGACTTCGTCCGGATGGATTAGGACGGGTCACTACAATGTTGGCACTTTTAAGCATGTTTATTCTCAGGTTCCTAGAAGTCTTCTGCTGTTTGCTTATACGTTATACAAGCTATGTGCATGGAGTCATACACGCTTTATTCGAGAAAACTTTGCATTCACAAAATTATCACCATGTATCTTATTTTGACTGCTTTATCAACGGATGTAGTATTGTAAACTATTATTTACGGTGATTTTCTATATGTAGAAATCATCAGATGTTAAAGACCTTGGAATTAGATATTCATTTATGGTGTGCCTTTTCAAAAGAATGCAATGTTTACAAAACGTATCATATAGAGGTCAAAACCTCACTATGAAATCAATGAATGATGTATTCGTCCAAAAGGGATTTGGACGGATCATCATAGTTAGTATCAGAGCTTGAGGTCATAGGGAACCAGAATTTGCATCAGTGTGTTTAACTGGTAATTGTTAGGATGCATTAGTGAGTCTGGACTATGACCGTATCTGTTTTTACCGAGTTTTGCTTACCATTTATTGTCGAAAATTACTTGATTATCATTCCTAAGTCTAGACATATCTTACTGCATTTACTGCATAGATAGTGTATCGACAAAATTCATATCTTAGCGTATCTGTTACTTTAAACTTTTCCTGACATCTTCCGAAAATTTCTCCGTAATTTATGGAATTTTGGTATTATATATACATATGTAAATTATGTATTGAAGAATACCAAATCTAAGTCCTATAATCTATTTCACATCAAAAATCATTTCCCTGATTACACAAAATGGATCATGTATCCAGTTCAAATTCCTTAAACTCCGACAGCTATTCTGATATGGATATTCACCTGAACTCCAAAGACAGTGTAACCGGAATGGATCAACCAATTAGCCATCACCTATTCTGGATGAATTGGGGATGGGTTTGTAGCCTACTTAGTCATTGGAGACAAGAAGAAGGTGATCCCTTCCATCCACCACATTCCCCTCTTGGCGAAGAACCTGAAGCACTTACCGGTGAACCTGTTCGTAATACCATTTTCTCGGTCATTTCCAGAGTATCTCGTCACGATTATATGTAATCTCAAATTCTAGATCTTATTCGTCCGCTCGTCCGAATCGACAATCACCCCGGAGTAATAGAAGAAGTCAACGAGCTTCGTGCTCGAGTATTGGCTTTGGAGAATATGGTGCAAAGGTTACAAGTACCAGCAGCATCATCGGCATCAACAGTACCACCATCATCAACACCAACAGTATCATTACCACCACCAACAATAACATCCGCATCCCACACCTCAACATCACAATCTGTACCTCGAACATCAACGTCATACGCACCATAGATACTAAGGAATACCATCAACAATAAACGATGAAGTATTGATTCATAACTTCATCGAAGAAATATTCTGCAGAGAATATGTAGTTTCTAAAAGTTTTAGAGATTATTTATTCTAGTTCTAATTGTAAACCAAATGATTGAGCGAATAGAAATGATGAAATAAAACCCTGATCGGAATGGTGCACGATTTACAAGCTAGATCTATTTTACCAGCAACATCAACAGTACCCTCAGCATCACCAGCACCATCAGTACCATCAGCATCATCAGCATCAGCATCAGCATCATATACAACATCACAAGCTCCGCCAGATCCATCATCACCGCAAACATCATCACTAATCAAAAACGAGTATATCGTATCAATGAGTTATGAAGTATTAACTCATTCCCTCTGAAGAAATTATATGTATATTTTATATATATATATATATATATATATATATATATATATATATATATATATATATATATATATATATATATATATATATATGAATTTTGAGATCAAAATAAATCTTTTCGTACTAAGCTATTACGTGTGAATCTTAACTAGTAGGTACTACTCGGTTAATTCATATTACTAATATGATATTATGTACATCCTTCGTTAACGACTTAACCATCGTTAACTACAATCTCTGTTTCAACTCAATGAATTCCATTTCATAATAAACTTAGTGTATTAATCAACTACATGTTTGATTTTACGCTTTTATCTTCGATGTACTCGAAACTTTCTAGAAAACATCATTTATCTTATGAAGTTCATAAGAATTCCACGAGCACTAATATCATTCACCGAGGAAATATCAATAAAAATGAATAACGAAATATTGATTCATAATTTCATTTACGTTGAAGAGATAATCCACGAAGATTACGAAATTTCTAAAGTTTTAGAGATTATTCATTTCTAGTTCCAGCTGAAAATCAAATGAGCTTAATATAATATTAACTCATTAAATCTGTATTACATTTGAAGAAAATATACATAATAATATTTTCATAAAAATTGTAATAAAATTCTCTTGTACAAAATATTATTTGTGAAACTTTTAACGGGTAGGTAATACCCAAAAGATATATAAATTCACAAATAATATGTTACATTCTTCGATTTTGATTCAACAAATCATCAACTATACTCACTACTTTCACAATGATATACATTCTTTTCTAGAAATCAAAACAACCATTCGTATTCAAATTTGATTACATATTCTGATTTTGAAAAATCAGAATCCAAGCCAAGATTTAACAGAAAACATCACTCTTAGATTCTTACATCTTTCAAAGCTATACTTTGACTTCAAAACTGTGCTAGAACATCACTTCTACTCATAAACCCAGAAAAAAATATTTGTATCATTCAAAATTCTAGAACATCATATATATCTTGACAATTACAATCTTCATGCAAACCCTTCAAACTTTTGAAAACACCTCGGATTGATAACTGACGATTCGCTTATGATAACTTTGAATGCTGATGAAGCAGCAAAAACTGTAAATGACCTTATCAGCCAAAAGTTTGATGATACAGGATAGTGTGTTGGCAAAGCTCAGAAAAAGAGAAGGTTTGGAACTGGAAAACGGATTGAGCAAACCATGAAGGAGGCTGTGGACAAATCACAAAGACTAAACCTGCCTTCAAAGAATTCAAATGATTCAGTATCTGCTGAAGTCATTAACAAATACCTTACTCCTGACTCTAAACCTTTATGGACAAATCTTCTTTATCATCTTTCGATATTAGAAATTCTAAGATATCATCGTATCTTTCATTATAAATATCCTCTATATTTCTGGAGATATCCTCATAACTATTCTAAAATCATTTATCTCCTCGCATTATCCATATTACATCATAAAGGAAACTGTTTAGTTTCTATATTCTGTAAACCTTCGAGTTCAAATTATGAATGTTTTTGAAGAAGTGTTGGGAATTGAAGCATGAATTAGTATAATATAACGACACTTGATCAACGTGGTTATATTACAGTAAGTCATGCTTAGTTTCTAAATAGAATGTGATGATTCACAGATCATAACGTCATCACGTGCCATGTTACACGACTCTTGTATTCTACTTAAACTCTAAACATATCAAGAAAATATTTTTCTTGATGATTCAGCCTTTTCCGAGGTATTCTGGTAATTTGACAAATCAAGACCGTGCCATTACAATTTCCTTCTTAGAACATCAACTATGTTCATTCCGAAATTCATATCTGCGAATTATAGACCATTACATGCGGTGCTTAATGGATTGAAGAGAAAACAGAGCATGAAGCTCCGAAATAGAAATGGGGGTATAAATCGCAGCAAATAGGAGAGAGCATTAACTATGGATGTCGATGATTATAGAAAGACAGAAGCAGGGACTCTAAAAAATAAGGAAAGATATAAAGCCCGACGACATCACATAAATTACAAACCGTGTATATCAATAAGTATTGCAACGTAAAGACACGGGAGAACTAAAAACACTATAAAGTCAAGAGTATAGTAAAAGTGAATAGATTCCTCCGGCGGCAGATGAAAAAGAAGAATGATAGATATGAAAGTTAGGAGTATATCAAGAACCAGAACTGGATGGAGCATATTGACGAATACTTTAAAGTATGAGTTGAGGGATGAAGAATAGAAGGTGAGCTGTGGAAATAAAGAAACGAAGGGAGTGGATTTATAGCAAAAAAAATTCGACAGAGCAATCGTGACAGGTTATCGCATTTAATCAAAGAATATCCTAATTTCCTTAATTATCGAAGAATCAAATTTTATTACGAAGATTTTCTCTAAATCCCTTGAAATTCATAAATCAATCCTATCTACGTCAAAATATATGACGAATCTACATTTATTCATTTCACTCTTTTGTGATAACTTCACTCGTACTCTTTACAAAATCTAATTGGTTTATCTATATTACTCAATGATGATAAAATCTAATTATCGAAGAATCTAATTGTTTAACATACCTATTGTCAGCCATGACCATCCCAATCAAATTTCGGGACAAAATTTCTTTAACGGGTAGGTACTGTGACAACCCGGAAATTTCCGATCAAATTTAAACTTAATCTTTATATGTTTTCGACACGATAAGCAAAGTCTGTAATATTGATTCTCAAACTTTTTGAACTAATGTTATATATTCAGTTAACCTTTGACTATTGACCGACGATTTACGAACATCTATTTGTAAATAGATATATATATATATATATATATATATATATATATATATATATATATATATATATATATATATATACGATAATTTGGAATATTAATTATTCATAAATAACTTGCAATGTGTATTTAAAAACTGATTTATGTATATTAAATAAAGATATATACATATATATAATTTCAAGTTATTTAGTAAACGATAGTAGCATTCGTTTATTGATTCGATTGATATTTAGATAAGTTAACTAAAACGTTTAAGATGAACAAGTAAAACACTAATTTATTACAGTATTTTCGAATTGCTACAGTACCCGAAAAGCTACAGTGTTTTTGAAAATCACTATTTGTTACAGTAAAAATCATTTTGCTACAGTGTTTTTTTCGAAAAACACTATTTTCTATAGTAAAACACTATTTGCTACAGTAACACTATTTTCTGCATTGAACCCTATTTGCTACAGTGAACACTATTTGCTACACTAAATACTATTTGCTACAGTGAAAAATATGTCGACAAACAAGAAAACAAAACATATTGGGTGCGTACCAGCTGGCCATGCGATCGCATGGCAAATGGGCATGAAACCCATGCGATCGCATGGGATGGCTGGACAGGCAAGGTGCTATAAATTCGAGCGATTTCAGTTTTTCATTCACACAATTCTTTCCACTCTATTTATATTACTCCGTATATAATTTATATTATTATTATTATTATTATTATTATTATTATTATTATTATTAATATTAAGATTATAAATATTAATCTTATTATTATTTGTATTATATTATTATTAGTATTATACATAAAATACTACGACGAGGTTATGGGCGAGTTATTTTAAACGGGTTTTCGAGCGGGATAGAGCTAAGGAAACTATGAGTTATAACTATGGAGGTTATGGGTAATGTTCGTGGGTATTGTTCGCAAGTCAAACCTAGTGTTTATCATCTCCGTTGCGTCTACGTACTCTCCTACAATATTGAATCACAATATTGATACGTGAGCATTCATATATTATCTTTTATATATTAATACTGTATCCATGTCTAGTGCTCGAGTATATATGTTTATGCATGCTTGTATGCTTTAATTTTGTCGTTAGATAGTTTATGATGAATCACGAATTTAATACATATGCTACTGATATAAAGTATATGATATGCATGTTTTTGGAAAGCTGGCGAAAAACTATTAACTTTTCATTTAGAAATCGCGTGATTTCGATGAACGGATTAAAAGATATGGTCAACTGAATTATGGTTAACGTTAATTGAAATTGTGTTTAAAACTGTAAATTAATATTTAAACAACTTGTCGATGATATTGATAAATTGGATTTTTAGATATTACAAATCGAGTAAATGAATTTCTATATAAGGCACATTTTGTTTTCTTGATCAATTGTCAAAGTTGACTGTATTATCATGTTTTAAAAGCTTTATAAACACTATAATCTAATTTTACAAGTATTGGAAAAATTATGTGAAATAATAAAATATGTTCGATTGTCATGATAATTCAAATATAATATAGCTCCTGAAATAAATAATATTTTGAGTTTGATAAACTATAAATTCGTTCAATTATCAAGACTTATATTATGTTAATAAACATGTATAGATTTAAAGATCATATTGGGTCATGTTGACTTCTGAGATGACTTTTGTTAACTTTTGCACGTTGGTCTCGAGCATTAGGATTGTAATACACTATGATCTGACCTAGCTTGTTAGACATGTATTGACCAACATATGTTCTCTAGGTTGAGATCTACGGTTATTTTGTATTCCGAGTTTCGGTCACATTTCGGTGAATGACCTTATGTGTTGCTAAGGTGAGTTTCATTTGCTCCCTTTTTAAATGCTTTAAATATTTTAGGTTGAGAATACATGCACTTTATTTTAAACGCAATGGATACAAGTACATACTAAATTCTACACTGAGTTTGAACCGAAAATCCCTTAGATTTGGTAACAAGTAACTGTCAGTTATAAGAACTGGTGGGCACGAGTAGTTGTATATGGATCCATAGGGCTTGACATCCCCGTCTGTTCCAGGTATAGAAACCCTAGCCTGAACTATAAAACAGACGTATGCTATTTGAGTTTAGTACACGTTGGATTTCGTGTATTGTACATGTTGGTTACATGTATGTTAAAACAGGGGTATTTATTATAACATTAAAGTTTAGTTACCAGGGTGCTCAATCTTGTAGAATAATTTGATAAACGTTTCTTGATGAAACAACTGAAATCTTGTGATCCATATTTATATACAGATTATGCGCAACATTAAAACTATGAACTCACCAACCTTTGTGTTGACACTTTTAAGCATGTTTATTTTCAGGTTCCTAGAAGTCTTCTGCTGTTTGCTTATACGTTATATAAGCTATGTGCATGGAGTCATACATGCTTTATTCGAGAAAACTTTGCATTCACAAAATCATCACCATGTATCTTATTTTGACCGCTTTGTCAACGGATGTAGTATTGTAAACTATTATTTACGGTGATTGTCTATATATAGAAATCATCAGATATCAAAGACCTTGGAATTAGATATTCATTTATGGTGTGCCTTTTCAAAAGAATGCAATGTTTACAAAACGTATCATATAGAGGTCAAAACCTCACTATGAAATCAATGAATGATGTATTCGTCCAAAAGGGATTTGGACGGATCATCACAGTATTAAAACCTTGGGTTACACGCAGTCGATAACCTGGTGTAATTATTAACAAAGTATTAAGACCTTGTTACAGTTTAAATCCCCAATTAGTTGGAATATTTGACTTCGGGTATAAGGGTAATTTGACGAGGACACTCGCACTTTATATTTATGACCGATGGACTATTATGGACAAAAACCAGGTGGATGTATCGAATAATCCTGGACAAAGGACAATTAACCCATGGTAATAAATTAAAATCAACACATCGAACATCATGATTACGGAAGTTTAAATAAGCATAATTCCTTTATTTTATATCTCATCGTACTTTTATTTATCGTCATTTTATTTTTCGTACTTCAAATTATTGCACTTTTAATTATCGTACTTTTATTTATCGCACTTTTATTTATCGTCATTTACTTTACGCTTTAAATTAAGTTATATTTATATTTAATATTTTACATTAGGTTTTAATTGTGACTTAAGACATAAAATCGACAAACCGGTCATTAAACGGTAAAAACCCCCTTTAATAATAATAATAATACTACTACTTATATATATATATATATATATATATATATATATATATATATATATATATATATATATATATATATATATATATATATATACAAATATAGTTTAAAATAAATATTGCGTTAAACTTAGCTGACTCCCTGTGGAACGAACCGGACTTACTAAAAACTACACTACTCTACGATTATGTACACTGCCTATAAGTGTTGTAGCAAGGTTTAGGTATATCCATTCAATAAATAAATAAATAACTTGTGTAAAATTGTATCGTATTTAATAGTATTTCGTAGTAAAATTAATAATATTACATACCCCTTCGCTTTAACATCAATACACCTATAACGTGAAGGTTATAATTAAAAGATAACGTGCACTTTATACAAACCTCACCGCTACTTGTGGCCTAGGGTTATCCTTGTTACCATTATGGGACGCTTGTGGATCTCGAATGTCAAGACTTAGATTCTGGTCAAGAGATCATGGGCCGCTCGGTAACAATAGATCATTCGAGTGACTTGCATGTTAGCAATGAAGTTTGGGCGAGATTGTACAACGTCTTTGTTGAGGATTATAACCCGAACATTCTTAAACTAGAAGCTTACTATAAGTGGAAGCTTTCCATAAATATTAGGTTTCCAAAAATAGAAACTTTTGAGAAATAGGAACTTTTCTCGAAAACCGTCACTGTTAATATAGTTGCTATATTAATAAACAAACTTTATGTCTGTTAGACATTAACTAATCAAAGATTATATCTCTATGTTAATATCTCCGATCACTTACTCCGTTCATTCTTCTTTGCGTGGAATAACTTACTTGCTACTAAGGTGAACTTCATAGCCCCACTTTTTACTGTTTCACAAATGTTTTTATAACTTTTGGGGTGAGACACATGCTTGCTTTATAACTGTTTTACGCTTAGACACAAGTACTAAATTGTTAACTATGCTGTCATGCTTTGATTCATGCTAAATCCCTACCGTAATATCGTCAATTGCTACGTGTAAATGCAAAGTTAATTATTGTGAGTAGGCCTATTGAGAGTAACGTCTCTAACCATTCGACCGTTGGTCTTTGGTTACATAATAATGATTCCATGACACTGACAGTACAAGGTGTCATAGGGTAAATTGTTTAGTAGCGATATTACAAAACGCAGCAACACTTTTAGATTGATATATCTGTATTGATCAACTTTAAACTAAATCTTGTGATCTAAAACTTTAGATATTATTTATAAACCTGTGAATTTCACTCAACCTTTTTGGTTGACACTTTAAGCATGTTTTGTCTCAGGTGATGATTGAGCTAGCTGTTTGCAACTTTGTGATGATAGATTTGATGCTTACATGGAGTCCACATCGCATATTATATTTTAGTTCATAAACATTTATTTTACATTTTAATAATAATGTAAATATTTATTACTACTTCCGCTATTTTATTAACAAAGGTTTTATTTAAAAATCTCATATAGAGTCGTTCTCGTTTATACAACTCTGTTATGATATGATTGGTCACAATTACCCCTGGTCTATTTTGGGGGTGTGACATATTGGTATCAGAGCAGGCTGTTGTAGAGAACCAGGATTGCATTTTAAGTGTGCCTTATACAATTAGGTACCTTAGCAATGTAGGACTACAACTTTCCTTGACTATAGTGCCTTTAATTGTTGCCTTTAACTGTTAAATGCTACACTATACTTTAGAAACTTTACTTATCTTAGCATGCCGAGTCAATCTAAGAACTCTGCTCATTCTCCTAAGTACTATTCAATTTCGCCGCCACATTTAAATGCGACACCATTCTCGACATTCCTATGTCATCTATCATGGTTTTGTGTATTACATATGTATTAAATGAAATATTATCCATGATTTTTGAAACTCCTATATTTGTTACTATTCATACTCAACGTATATAACCTCCTTGTTATATCACGTACCTATATGCTTTATGCCTTTATGCATCGGTTTGCGAACCGGAAAATGTCATTGAGTTATCGAGAATCTCAAAGACATTATAATGTCATCACTACTCATATTCATTAATTTTAAATCTCTGATTTCTCGTTATTTTTGATCATTGAATTTTCTTGACGGACGGCGTCTACGAAACTCTAGAATGGAAGGGTTTGGATTACCGATTTAAAGGATTATATAGCTCAAGCCCCTAGACCTGAATAGACCATTACGAATTGAAAGTCTTTAATCATTATCTGATTACATACTTATCATTTTTAATCTAGACACGTCATATTGCAATTATTGCATAAATGGAGTATAGACAAATCATATCTTATCAAATCTATCCCAATAAACTTTGTCTAACACTTTTCCTAAATTTCCTCCGTAAATTACGGAAATCTTTTTGCTACATATACGTATTCAAGGGGACGAATATATCATTCAGTATTCAACACCCACTCGTATCAAAAACCCTAATTCCAATCACATAAGACGGATTTCTCATTTGATTCCTCGAACTCCTCGAGCTCTAATGGCAGCGTAACCGGAATAAACAAACCAATTAGCCATCATCTATTTTGGATGAATTGCGGATGGGTTCATTGTCTACTTAATCAATGGAGAAGTGAAGAAGGTGATCCTTTTCACCCACCACATTGCCCTATTGGCGAAGAACCTGAAGCACTTACCGGCGAACCAATCCAGAACACCATTTTCACCCTCATTTCTAGGATATCTCGTCACGAGTATATAATATCTAAAATTCTAGATCTTATTCATCCCCTTGTCCGAACTGCCAATCATCCCGGAATAATAGAAGAAGTCAACGAGCTTCGCGCTCGAGTAGTGGCTTTAGAAAATATGGTGCAAAACCTATTAGCACCAGCAGTATGTACTACTTGGTTAATTCATATCACTAATATGCAATGATGTACATCCTTCGTTAATGACTTAACAATCGTTAATCACTGCTTCAGCACAATAAACTCCTTTTCATAATAAATCAAGTGTATTATTCAAATACATGTTTGATTTTACACTTCCATTTTCGATGTACTCGAAATTTTTTAGAAAACATTATTCGTGTCTTGTAAATTTCACAAGAACTCCACGAGCACCAACATCATATACCGAGGTATATCAATAACAATGAACGATGAAGTATTGATTCATAACTCCAATAATCTCTCAAGTTTTGAAGATTATTTATTCTCGTTCCAACCGCAAATCAAATGAGTTTAATATTATATTAACTCATTAAATCTATATTATATTTGAAGAATACATATATGAACGTATATCTCCATAAAGATTGTAATTAAAGTTCTTTTGTACAAACTGTTAATTGTGAAAATATTTTAACGGGTAGGTAATACCCGAGAAATATTTATATCTCACATTAATATGTTGCATTGTACATTCTTCAATTCTGATTCAATAATCAGTAACTATACTACTTACGTTCACAAGATATATGTATACGTTCACTAAAGAACAACCATTTTCATACAAATTCAATTACATATTCTGATTTTGACATATCAGAATCCAAGTAAAGCTTTAACAGATGTTATCTTCCTAAAGATTACTAAATTCATATATATATTCATTCGTATTATGTGATGAATTATCACGTCAAACCACCGAAATTAGAACCATTGATGGTTACATCCTACGTTTAAACACTTCAAATTCAAAATTCTTGAAAACACCTCGGATTGATAATCAATGATTCAGATTCGTTAATCTTGAGAATGCTGACGAAGATGCAAAAGCTATAGATGGTCTTAATGGCCAAAAGTTTGATGATAAAGAATGACATATTGAAAAAGCTCAGATTAGAAATTGAAAAATGGATTGAGCTAACCATGAAGGAGACCAAGGACAAATACAAGGACCAAACCCTATATTCAAAGAATTCAGGTAATTCTGGATCCGATGAAATCTTTAGAGAATATCTTGCTCTGAAGTCATGTTAAAAGCTTGTGGAAAATTTTTCTTCATCAACTTTCGAACTTAGAAATTCCAAAATATCATCATAAATATCTTTGATATTTCTGAAGATATTTTCATAAATATTCTCGTCCAAAATTATATACCTCTTCGTGCTATCTGTATTACATTATATTGGAAACTTCTCTAAAACCTAAGTATAAATTATGAATGAATTCTGGAGAAGTGTTGGGAATTGAAGCATGAGTTAGTATAATATAATGACGTCGGGCCAACGTGATTATATTACAGTAAGTCATGTTGAGTTTCTAATAGGACATGATAAAGGTTCAGAGATCATACCCTCATCATGAACCATGTTACATAACTCTTTCATTCTATTTAACCTCTAAACATATCAAGAAAATATTTTTCTTGATGATTCGGTCTTTTCCGGATATTCTGGTAATTTGACAAATCAAATCGTGCTATTACCTTTCCTCTCTGCTTTGTATATTATGATCATTCGAAACTTCATACCTTCAAATTCTGGACCATTATTCGCTTGACTTGAAGTCGGAAAGGAAAAACAAAAGCACGGAGCTCCGACATATAAGGGAAAATATAAAGCCCGATAACAACACGGAAATTACAAACCGTGTATATCAATACGTATTACAACGTAAATACACGGGAGAATTAAAAACATTATAAGCCCAAGGGAATAGTAGAAGAAAACAAATTCCTGTGGTGGTAAATGAAAAAGAAGAATGACTGTATATATGGTCAATATAATAACAAGGATCAATGCGGGATTGAGCATATTAACAAATCTTTTGAAAGTATGAATTGAGGAAGAAAGTATAGAAGTGGTGAAGATAATGAGACGGAAGAAGCTAATTTATAGCAAAATTCCAAACACAGCAATCGAGGCAATTCACCGCATTTAATCAAAGAAATCCCAAAATTCCTTAATTACCGGAGAATCAAATCTTATAAAGATTATGAAGATTTCTTTAAGTCCCTTGAATTCCGAAAATCAACTTTAGCTATGTCAAAAGTTAAGACGAACATTTATTTTCCTCATTTCACATTTTTACTATAGCTTCACTCGTACTCTTCACGTAATCGAATTGTTTTATTACTCTATAGTGATAAAACTCTATTTTCCAACTCATATCCGTCATGAAAACATACTTATTATCAACCATGACGATCTCTGTCAAATTTCGGGACGAAATTTATTTAACGGGTAGTACTATAACAACCCTCACATTTCCATACTTGAATTGACTAATTTGCCCCTAGGGTTATTATCCATACTTAATATATTATTAAATTCGACGTTGATTAAATATTTATTTTTTGTCGACACGTTTTGTTAACTAAAGTTTATACTAATTATATAAAATAACTTTAGTTAATATTTATATTAATGTGTATTATATATAAAACTATATGTAACATAATTATTAATTAAATGATAAGTTATTTTAATCATTATTTATATTTTTAGCTTATAAAAAAAGAAATAAGATTTTTTTTATAAATTAAATAATGAGCCCATGAATTTTGACTAAATATTTTAAAAGACAAAACATATTAAAAATATTTTTAACATGTTTTTTTTGGTCAAAATTGGCACCTTTATTTTATTTATATTTTTTCTTTTCACCAACGATTTTTTCCCTATAAATACTCACTTCCATTTCATAAAAACTTGTATCAAATCTTTGGAAAAACTCTCTCACAAACTTTAGAAACTACTTGAGATATTTTCTATATTTTTTATCGAATTGCTTTTATTTTTTGTATATTCTTTATAAATTCAAAATTAATATATATAAATTATGTTTATATGTTATAATTAGTATTATAAGTACTATGATGTATAAAAATAATTTTGATAATTTATGGAATATAATTTATAATTAAATACGAATTATGTAGTATTTAAACATAAAAACAATGTAAAATTTTTAATAAATATTTTTAACCAAAAATAAAATATATATAATTTTTTTTGAGTTTATAAAACTTATATAGATCTGAAAAAATTATAAAAATAATTACTTGGGTCAAATTGGTAATTATTATATAATTAAACTCTATTATTATGTAATTCGAAGGTAAATTAAGAATAAATATAAAATAATAAAAATATTTTTTTTAAATATTTTTTCTACAGGTTATTAGACTGATAGAAACTTATAAAAATTATAAAAATAATTGTTTGGGTTTATTTAGTAATTATGTAGAATTAAACTTGTTTTGTGAATAAATTAAGGGTAAAAACAAAAATAAGTACAAAATATAATAAAAATGTTTTCTTAATTTTTTTACTAATTTATATGATTAACTAAGACTATAAAAATTATGTATATAATTTTTAGATATTTAATTAAGTATTTAGACATTTTTGGATAATGTTTGATTAATAAAACACTATTATCTTTGAAGTAATTTAAGTATTTATTTAAAGGTAATTATATTTAATATATATAAGACATACTAAGGTATAACTAAATATTAAATAATACTTAGGTTATATTATCACATATATAATTATTAAGTACATTAATAATTCATTGTGTGTATACACCTATAACGTGAAGGTTATAATTAAAAGATAACGTGCACTTTATACAAACCTCACCACTACTTGTGGCCTAGGATAATCCTTGTTACCATTATGGGTCGCTTGTGGATCTCGAATGCCAAGACTTAGATTCTGGTCAAGTGATCCTGGGCCGCTCGGTAACAATAGATCATTCGAGTGACTTACATGTTAGCAATTAAGTTTGGGCGAGATTGTTCAATGTATTAGTTGAGGATTATAACCCGAACATTCTTAAACTAGAAGCTTACAATAAGTGGAAGCTTTCCATAAATAGTAAGTTTCTAAAAATAGAAACTTTTGAGAAATAGGAACTTTTCTCGAAAACCATCACTGTTAATATAGTTGCTATACTAATAAACAAACTTTATGTCTGTTAGACATTAACTAATCAAAGATTATATCTCTAGGTTAAGATCTCCGATCACTTACTCCGTTCATTCTTTTTTGCGTGGAATAACTTACTTGCTACTAAGGTGAACTTCATAGCCCCACTTTTTACTGTTTCATAACTGTTTTTATAACTTTTGGGGTGAGACACATGCTTGCTTTATAACTATTTTACGCTTAGACACAAGTACTAAATTTTTATCTATGCTGTCATGCTTTGATTCATGCTAAATCCTGTGATGACCCGGAAATTTCCGACTAAATTTAAACATGATTTTAATATGATTTCGACACGATAAGCAAAGTCTGTAATGTTGAGTCTCAAAATTTTCGAACTGTGTTCATGTATACATTTAACCTTGAACTACTCCCGGCGATTCACGAACAAATGAGTGTAAATATATATAAAGATATATATATGTATATATAAATAATTAAAAGTGTATATATATTTGTGACGTAATAAAGTACACTTTAAAAATGAAAAAAATATAATTAGAATAATTAAGTTACTAGTAAAATAAATAAATAAATAAATAAATATATATATATATATATATATATATATATATATATATATATATATATATATATATATATATATATATATATATATATATATATATATGTTATTAAGAATCTATATATGATTTCTATTAAATATATAAGATGTATAACTAATAACTATTCAATAAATGTCATCATAGAATATAATATTACATGAATAATAAATGGTATTATATTAAATTACAAATTTGAATATAATTGATATATTAATAGTATTATTACTTTCATTATTGTTATTATTGTTAATATTAATATTAATATTAATATTAATATTAATAATATTATTACTTTTAATCTATATATATATATATATATAATTTTTTTTTTGATATGATTAAGTTGTATTATTATTACTGTTAATGTTATTATCAATAATAATATTGATATTATTATAACTAGTATTATTGTTTGTATTATGAAGAAGATTATTATTATCATTTTTATTATCATTATTATTAATTAAATTTATTAAAAATTATCATTATCATATTATTATTTATCATATATTTTTACTAGTCTATTTATTAAAAATATTATTATTATTAGTAATATCATTAATTATTAATAATATTATTAATAGTATTAATATATTTGTTAATTACCAAAACTTATGAAATATGTATGTATATAAACAGATATATATAATTAGATATATAAAAATCAGTTACATAAATACATATATATACATATAATACGATATTAGATATATATATCATTACATATACAGCTACTATATATAATACTATATTATACATATAAATACAAGACAAATACATAAGCAGATATATAAATTTGATTAGATATATATATATATATATATATATATATATATATATATATATATATATATATATATATATATATATATATATATATATATATAGATAAAATACGTATATATACTATTAAGATCCAAAATCAGTTCCAAGACATTGTTAAACTGTATTTGATTGATAACTACTGCTTCAAATTATGGAACTTAAAACTGAAACATTCCAAAATCTGTTAGCTTTCACGATCGGGCTGTACCATTTTTTTTGTTCCTGTCTGCGTAGTTGAAAAGGTGAAATCAATTTGGCTATATCAAACAAGAATAGATCATATCATATGTACTATCTCAATTATACGATTTAAATATATGTAAAAGGTTATACTCCACTGCAATTGGGAAAATTAAAGCAAAAACACCATTTACAGCTCGACACATTCTCTGTTCTTGACCAAGAACATCAAAACCTCAATTTCAAACAATTCTTCAAAAAGTAATAATGCACGATTGTTAGTAATCGTACATTTAAACTATCTGGAAAGTTACAAGATTCAATTTTTCATATCGAAATCGAATTGTGGAGTCAAAGTTTCAAATTAAAAAAGTCAACTATTGTTATTCGATTAAATTCAAATTTTCTGTTTAAATTCAAGTGGAATTGAAGATTGAGAAAGTTTATATAATTGATTTAGGACTTTTTCTATGTTTTAAACATAGGCTAAAACTTCCAAAAATTACGAATTTGATTTAAAGTTCATACGAACTCTTCAGAACCTGTTTTCAACTTCTGCTTTATTTCTTTATCTGTTTTAATCGATTTTAGCGATCATGAAAAGTTTCTGTTTAGATTTTAAAGCCAAAAACAAATTCAAAATGTTATGATTGTGGTTGAATAAATACTTGGTCGATTACAGTGCTGAGGAGGAAGAGGGAAATAGGAAACAGCAGTTATACAGGTTATATAGTTTAGGAAGGAGATAGATAACAGAAAAACAGGCATAGCAGAACAGTTTAAGGGGTGTGCGGATGAGCGGGTGGTCATGGGTTCGAGTTTCCTAATTTTGTTATTATTATTATTATTATTATTATTATTATTATTATTATTATTATTATTATTATTATTATTAACATTATTATTATTATTATTTATTATTTATTATTATTATCATTCATTGTTATTAATTAGTGTTATAGAGATATTATTATTATTACTATCAATAATATAATTAATATTAATATCATTATAGTTATTACTAAGTATGATTATAAAGTATTATTGGTATTATTATGCAGATTGTTATTAATAACATTAATATTATCATGATTATCATATGTATAGTTATTATTATCATTAATATCATTAGGTATCATTATTATTGAGATTAGTATTAGAAGTACCAATTAACATTAATTTTAGTATTATTAAAATTTTATTAAAACGATAATTATTAATAAACTTACCATTACTACTAAAAATACTATTTTTGATAAAACTATTATTTTTACTCTATCATTATTAGTAAAATTACCACTTGTATTAAAGGTACTACTATCAATATTATTATCCTTAAACTAGTATTACTACAAATAATAATTTTACAAAACAAAAGATATATATATATATATAAATATATATATATATATATACAAATATATTTATAAAGTATACTAATACTACATAAAAAAAATTTCGCTTTAACTAATAACCTTAAATAAATATCAAATAAGTATCATAATGTAATATAAGTATTAATAAAATTATATATATAAGAATATTAATCTTAAGACATAAAATAGAAACACTTGTTTGATTACAATTATTTGTTTTAATATATATATATACAAATGATATAGGTTCGTGAATCCAAGACCAACCCTGCATTGTTCAATATCGTCATATGTATTTTTACTACAAAATACAGTATTGTGAGTTTCATTTACTCCCTTTTTAAATGCTTTTGCAATATATATTTTTGGGACTGAGAATACATGAAATACTTTTATAACTGTTTTACGAAATAGACACAAGTAATCGAAACTACATTCTATGGTTGATTTTTTATCATGTCCGAAGTTGTCCCGGAATGATGGCGAATTTATCATGTCCGAAGTTGTCCCGGAATGATGGCGAATTTATCATGTCCGAAGTTGTCCCGGAATGATGGCGAATTTATCATGTCCGAAGTTGTCCCGAAATGATGACGAATTTATCATGTCCGAAGTTGTCCTGGAATGATGAGGATATTCTATATGCAACTTGTTAAGGTCGATTACCAGGTGTTCAATCCATATGAATGAATTTTATGCATGATGTTTATGATAAATGGAAATGAAAATCTTGTGGTCTATTAAAATAATGGAAATGATTGTTTATGATAAACTAATGAACTCACCAACTTTTTGGTTGACACTTTAAAGCATGTTTATTCTCAAGTATGAAAGAAATTTTCCGCTGTGCATTTGCTCATTTTAAAGATATTACTTAGAGTCACTCATGGCATATTTCAAAAGACGTTGCATTCGAGTCGTTGAGTTCATCAAGAATATTATTAAGTCATTTATAGTTGGATATATTATGAAATGGTATGTATGCTGTCAACTTTCGATGTGATGAAAGTTTGTCTTTTAAAAACGAATGCAATGTTTGTAAAATGTATCATATAGAGGTCAAGTACCTCGCGATGTAACCAAATGTAATGTATTCGTCCAGATAGATTAGGACGGGTCGTTATAGGTGGTATCAGAGCGGTGGTCTTAGCGAACCAGGTCTTGCATTAGTGTGTCTAACTGATAGTTGATTAGATGCATTAGTGAGTCTGGACTTCGACCGTGTCTGCATATCAAAAGTTTTGCTTATTAATGCGTGTCGAAAATTACCTGCTTATCATCTTAAGTCTAAGAAACATCCTACTGCATTGATTGCATGAAATGTGTTTAGACAAAATTCATATCTTAGCATATCTGTTAATTCATATCTTAGCGTATCTATTACGGTAAACTTTGCCTGATATCTCCCGTAAATTTCTCCATAATTTAAGAGATCCTGGTACTATATATATCTACGCATATTATGCATTGAGAATATTATCCAACTATCATTTGCTGTCACTAAAATTTTCATACCAAAAATCTTTTCTGTGATCGCGTAAGATGACCTCTTAGAATCAACCAAGTTCCTCTGACTCCGAAGACATCGTGACGGGAGCGCACAAACCGATCAACTACCGTGATTTCTTTAGAAAGTGGGGATGGGTTCGCGGAATACTTACCATATAGGGAAATGAAGAAGGTACTCCATATCACGAGCCGAACTTATCACGTAACGTCGGAGTGCTCGATCCGCTTACCGGCGAACCTGTTCGCAATACCATTTTCACTCTTTTTGTATGGATTTTCTGCCTCGAAGTTCGACTCGATGTCGCTAAAGATAGTATTCATCCTCTACTCCTGAATTCTAATCAGATAGGATTATTAGAAGAAGTTAGAAGACTTCGAACTAAATATCAAGAATTGACAAACCTTACGGAAGAATGGGTAGAACTAATTCATAGACTCGAGCATAAAGTAGAAACCCTGGAGGTGACGGTGTTCGATTTGAAAGCTAGGCTCGCATCTACTACGCATGTACCACAAGCAGTACCAACACCAACACCACCAGTACCAGCATTCTCTCCAGCACCACAAGCACTGCAATCACGACAAGCTCCGTAAGCACCACAGACACCGAAGAGCATCGAGAATGATGAATTATGAAATATTAATTCATTACTTTCTGTTCATGATTGAAAGATATATGTATTTATATTTATGTATATCTCGAGATCGTAAAAAAAATTCTTTACATATTAACTATGACGTGTGAATTTTTAACGGGTAGGTAATACCCGAGAAAGATAAAAGAAGCTTTAAAGGGCTTCTATCATAATTAATTCACATATGTTATCATTCACATCTTTCATCAACGATTTAACAATCGATATCTATAAATCCATGATTACATCTGAAGAAAATATATATGTATATATGTTTTCATAAAGATTGTAATTAAAAATTCTTTTGTACAAACTGTTAATGGTGAAAATATTTTAACGGGTAGGTAATACCCGAGGAATATTTAGATTTCACATTAATAAGTTACACTGTACATTCTTCGAATCTGATTTAACAGTCAATTACTATCCTACTTACATCCATAGATATACGAATCCATTCACCACAGAATAACCATTTTCATTCAATTTCATATTTGGATTTTGACTTATCAGAATCCAACAAGTGGTATAATGAAGAAAACACTGGACAAAATAAAATTTGTTAAAAACAAACAAATTAACTACGAGAAAATTTTTGTTAAGAATCCACGCTAACTGTTCCTAGCTAATTATTCCTAGCTAATTGTTCCTAGCTAACTGATTACATTTTATTTATCGCAATTTAATTATCGCAATTATATTTATCGTCATTTAATTTCTGTTATTTATTTTACTCACTTTAAATATCGGGACACGTATACAAGGTTTTGACATATCATATCGACGCATCTATATATATTATTTGGAATAACCGTAAATCACTTTATACTCTGTAATGTTCGAGTTCGCATATAAAAGGTCGAGGTTGATTCTCAAATAATATATATACTTTGAGTTGTGATCGAGTCTGAGACATGTATATAATGGGTCACGACACGTATTAATTAATTCGGATATTATATATTAAACTATATATGAATTGTTGAACTACTAATTGTGGACTAGTAACTCTGGACTAATAACATTGAACAATTAAAATGAATTAAAATATTGATTATAACATATGAAACTAAAAATTTCTTCAAGTTTGCCACTTGATTTCATCTTAAACCTCATTTGTATCTTGACGATTACAATCTGCGTTCAAACCTTTTATGATTCTTGAAAACACCTCAATCGAGAGGATGAACCAACAACACTTCATCTACGGAAGAAAAGATTGATGCATATAGTTATGCACTTGAAAACACTCAGAACTTGAGTAAACGTTTAACACTCATCTGTGCTAGCTCCTTTGGCATTGTTATTACCAATAATAACATTGAAATTCTTTTGCAAATTAGCCAATTTTGTCACAGCTCCAGCAAATCAACTTCGACTTTCATTCGAATAAACCTTATTATAACCATGATATATAAGTTTGCCTTTCGTCATCGTTACCGGGGAACCTTTTATATTCCAACATATTACCAGCAGACGTACCAGCAACCTCGTTGCTCCTTGAATTAAATCCCTCCTATAAATCACTATATTTATTCATTGAAACCCTATCATATACTCATCCGCATCTTGTAACGAGAACTGCCATACCAATTACCGGGAATCAGCAATCAGTACTTTGAAAACTCACAGCATACCTACATCAACAGTTATATGTATAACATTTATCTCTTAGAATTATGATCTTTCATTCTGAAATTCTGAAAAGCACCCAGTCTACAAATGAATACTCTAATTGTTGAAAAAGCCGAATGAAGCAGCAGAAACTGTAGACAACCGTAAACGACCTTAACCGTCGGAAGTTTGATGATAAAGAGTAGTATGTTGGCAAGACTCAGAAATGTTGGAACTGGAAAACAGATTGAGCAAACCATGAAGGAGGCTGTGGACAAATCACAAGGACTAAACGTACCTTCAAAGAATCCAAATGATTCAGTATCTGCTGAAGTCATTAACAAATACCTTACTCCTGACTTTACACCTTTATGGACAATCTTCATCATCATCCATCGACATTAGAAATTCTAAGATGTCATCGTATCTTTCATTATAGATATCTTTGATATTTCTGAAGATATTTCCATCTGAAATCATTTATTCCTTCGCACTATCAGTGTTACATCTAAAAGAAAACTATTTTAGTTTCTAAATTCTGAAAAATTCAAACTTAAAATATGAATGTTATTGAAGTAGTGTTGGGAACTGAAGCATGAGTTAGTATAATATAATGACACTTGATCAACGTGATTATATTACAGCAAGTTATGCTGAGCTCCTAATGGAATGTGATGTTTCACAGATCCTACCATCATCATGTACCATGTTACATGACTCTTGTATTCTATTTAACCTCTAAAGATATTAAGAAAATATTTTCTTGATGATTCGGTCTTTTCCGGATATTCTGGTAATTTAACAAATCAAGATCGTGCTATTACAATCTCTCTCTTAGAACATTAGCCATGGTCATTCGAAATTTCATACCTACGAATTCTGAACCATTACGTGTTGTACTTAGAGTCGAGAAGAGAATAAAAAGGCAAAGAGCTCCGACATATAAGGGAGAATATAAAGCCCAACAATAACACATAAATTACAAACCGTATATGTCAATGTTTATCACAACATAAAGACACGAGAGAATTAAAAACACTATAACCCAAAGGGCGAAGTAGAAGAAAACAGATTCCTCCGGTGGAAGTTGGAAAAGGAGAATGATTGTTGCGATAGTTAGGATAAGGACAAGGATCAGAACTGGATTAAGCATTTTTACAAGCTTTAGAAGTATGGATTAAGGAAGAAAGTATAGGGATGATGAGAATAATAAAATGGAAGAGCTAAATTTATAATGGAAATACCCGACAGAGCAATCGAGGCAGATGATCGCATTTATTTATAGAGATCTTAATTTCCTTATTCGCCGAAGAATCAAATCTTTTAGATTTCGAAGATTTTCTTTGAATTCTTAGAATTCTGGAAATCAACCGTGACTACGTCATCGGTTAAGACAAACCGGCATTTACTCATTTTCACTCTTTTGTGATAACTTTACTCATACGCCTCGAATAATCGAATTGTTTTATCTGTATTACTCAATAATGATAAAACTCTATTTCCAACTCATATGAGTTATGAAAACATATTTATTGTCAGCCATGATCATCCCAATCAAATTTCGGGACGAAATTTCTTTAACGGGTAGGTACTGTGACGACCCAGAAATTTTCGACTAAATTTAAACATGATCTTAATATGATTTCGAGACGATAAGCGAAGTCTGTAATGTTGAGTCTCAAAATTTTCGAACTGTGTTCATGTATACATTTAACCTTGAACTACTCCCGGCGATTCACGAACAAATGAGTGTAAATAAATATATAATATATATATATATATATATATATATATATATATATATATATATATATATATATGTATGTATGTATATGTATATATAAATAATTAAAAGTGTATATATATTTGTGACTAAATAAAGTACACTTTAAAAATGAAAAAAAAATATAATTAGAATAATTAAGTTACTAGTAAAATAAATATAGATATATATAACTATATATATATATATATATATATATATATATATATATATATATATATATATGTTATTAAGAATCTATATATGATTTCTATTAAATATATAAGATATATAACTAATAAATATTCAGTAAATGTCATCATAGAATATAATATTACATGAATAATAAATGGTATTATATTAAATTACAAATTTGAATATAATTGATATATTAATAGTATTATTACTTTTATTATTATTATTATTGTTAATATTAATATTAATAATTGTATTAATAATATTATTACTTTTAATAAAATATATATATATATATATATATATATATATATATATATATATATATATATATATATAAATTTTTTTTGATATGATTAAGTTGTATTATTATTACTGTTAATGTTATTATCAATAATAATATTGATATTATTATAACTAGTATTATTGTTTGTATTATGAAGAAGATTATTATTATCATTTTTATTATCATTATTATTAATTAAATTTATTAAAAATTATCATTATCATATTATTATTTATCATATATTTTTACTAGTCTATTTATCAAAAATATTATTATTATTAGTAATATCATTAATTATTAATAATATTATTAATAGTATTAATATATTTGTTAATTACCAAAGCTTATGAAATATGTATGTATATAAACAGATATATATAATTAGATATATAAAAATCAGTTACATAAATACATATATATACATATAATACGATATTAGATATATATATCATTACATATACAACTACTATATATAATACTGTATTATATATATAAATACAAAACAAATACATAAGCATATGTATAAATTCGATTAGATACATATATATAAATATAGATAAAATACGTATATAAACTATTAAGATCCAAAACCAGTTCCAAGACATTGTTAAACTGTATTTAATTGATAACTACTGCTTCAAATTGTGGAAATTAAAATTGAAACATTCCAAAATCTGTTAGCTTTTACGATCGGGCTGTACCATTTTTTTGTTCCTGTCTGCGTAGTTGAAAAAGTGAAATCAATTTGGCTATATCAAACAAGAATCGATCATATCATATGTACTATCTCAATTATACGATTTAAATATATGTAAAAGGTTATACTCCACTGCAATCGGGAAAATTGAAACAAAAACACCATTTACAGCTCGACACATTCTCTGTTCTTGGCCAAGAACATCAAAACCTCAATTTCAAACAATTCTTCATAAAGTAATAATGCACGATTGTTAGTAATCGTACATTTAAACTATCTGGAAAGTTACAAGATTCAATTTTTCATATCGAAATCGAATTATGGAGTCAAAGTTTTAAGTTGAAAAAGTCAACTATTGTTATTCGATTAAATTCAAATTTTCTGTTTAAATTCAAGTGGAATTGAAGATTTAGAAAGTTTATACGATTGATTTAGGACTTTTTTCATGTTTTAAACATAGGCTATAACTTCCAAAAATTTCGAATTTGATTTAGAGTTCATACGAACTCTTCAGAACCTGTTTTCAACTTCTGCTTTATTTCTTTATCTGTTTTAATCGATTTCAGCGATCATAAAAAGTTTCTGTTTAGATTTTAAAGCCAAAAACAAATTCAAAATGTTATGATTGTGGTTGAATAAATCCTTGGTCAATTACAGTGTTGAGGAGGAAGAGGGAAATAGGAAACAGCAGTTATACAGGTTATATAGTTTAGGAAAGAGATAGATAATAGAAAAACAGGCATAACAGAACAGTTTAAGGGGTGTGCGGATGAGCGGGTGGTCACGGGTTCGATTCCAGGGGCTGTCATATTTTTTTGAACTCATTTCACTTGAGGTAGTTTCCTAATTTTGTTATTATTATTATTATTATTATTATTATTATTATTATTATTATTATTATTATTATTATTATTATTATTAAAGTTATTATTATTATTATTATTATTATTATTATTATTATTATTATTATTATTATTATTATTATTATTTATTATTATTATCATTCATTGTTATTAATTAGTGTTATAGAGATATTATTATTATTATTACTATCAATAATATAATTAATATTAATATCATTATAGTTGTTACTAAGTATGATTATAAAGTATTATTGGTATTATTATGCAGATTGTTATTAGTAACATTAATATTATCATGATTGTGAAGACCCGTCCTAATCCATCCGGACGAAGTCCATATCGATTATAAACGATTCTCAACAGTTGATTACATCGCGAGGTACTTGACCTCTCTATGATACATTTTATAAACATTGCATTAGTTTTTGAAAAGACAATATTTCATTACATCAAAAGTTGACGACATGCATACCATTTTATAATATCTAACTATAATTGACTTAATAATAATCTTGATGAACTCAACGACTCAAATGCAACATCTTTTGAAATATGTCATGAATGACTCCAAGTAATATCTTTAAAATGAGCAATTGCACAGTGGAAGATTTCTTTCATACCTGAGAATAAACATGCTTTAAAGTATCAACCAAAAGGTTGGTGAGTTCATTAGTTTAACATAAATAATCATTTCCATCATTTTAATAGACCACAAGATTTCATATTTCCATTTCTCATAAACATACGTCCCATGCATAGAGACAAAAATATCATTCATATGGATTGAACACCTGGTAACCGACATTCATAATATGCATATAAGAATATCCCTATCATTCCGGGATCCTCCTTCGGACATGATATAAATTTCGAAGTACTAAAGCATCCGGTACTTTGGATGGGGCTTGTTGGGCCCGATAGATCTATCTTTAGAGTTCGCGTCAATTAGGGTGTCTGTTCCCTAATTCTTAGATTACCAGACTTAATAAAAAGGGGCATATTCGACTTCGATCATTCAACCATATAATGTAGTTTCGATTACTTGTGTCTATTTCGTACAATAGTTATAAAAGTTGCGCATGTATTCTCAGCCCAAAAAATATAAAGGGTAAAAAGGCAAATGAAACTCACCTAATGTATTTTGTAGTAAAAATACATATGACATTATTGAACAATGCAGGGTTGGCCTCGGATTCACGAACCTATATCATTTGTTTATTCATTAATACATGTAATCGTAATCAAACAATTTCATATATTATAACTTTATATATTATTTATTTAATTTGTATATATATTTGAAAATGATTATTATTTATATAGTTATACAAATCTATATTTATGAAGAATACTTAATTTGTTTTATATGAATATTTATATAAAATTTTTTAATATAATTAATATGTACTTATGATCTTAATAATATCCTTAACTTTTATTTTCAATAAAATCTTAATATTAGTTATAATAAATGATGATTTTATTAATCATTTTGATGCTAATAATAATAATGGTAATACTAATAATAATGATAGTGATAGTAATAATAATAATAATAATAATAATAATAATAATAATAATAATGATAATATTTATAATAACACTTAGGTTACTAATGATAATAATAATGCTTATACTAGTAGTAAAATGATACTTTGATAATTTTTAAATATAATGATACTTTATTTTAATTATGTAAGGATAATAATAATAACAGTGTTAGTAATAATAAATTTTAGCATAAACTTCGTGATAAATTTGTAACCTATATCTATAGTTCCTATCACTTAAAATTATAACTATTTTTATAATTATAATAACAATAATAGTAACATTAATAATAATACTTTATACTTGTTAATATTATTATAACAATTTTATTATTAATGGTAATCTTAATAATAATACTTTTATTAATAATAATTCCTAATTGTTTCTAATACTAATATCAATGATAATAATAGTAATTCTAAGAGTAACACCTTTATTACTAAATTGAATAATGATAATGATAATAATAATAATAATAATAATAATAATAATAATAATAATAATAATAATAATAATAATAATAATAATAATAACAATAACAATAACAATAACAATAACAATAACAATAACAATAACAATAACAATAACAATAACAATAACAATAACAATAACAATAACAATAACAATAATAATAATAATAATAATAATAATAATAATAATAATAATAATAATAATAATAACAATAATAATAATAATAATAATTTTTAAAACATGAATACTACCTTAAAAAGCTTTCTTAAAAATAACCGCCTTGAACGAGGCTCGAACCCGAGACCTCTCGATTAACCCCAACACCCCAAACCATCCAACTGCTGCTTACATTTCTATTTTATATCTTAACCCATATGTATATAATTCGTATCTTTCTGTTCCCCATCTTCTTCCTCATCAATAGACTAATCAACCATGGAACTTCTATAATCAAAATAACAAATTTGTGGGTTCACTCAAAACCCGTAAACAATCAGATAAATATATTTTGTGTCCTCTGATTATCAAAAAAATAATAAATAACAAAAATAAAAAAATAATAATAAAAACTTCGCTGCAGTTCGCTGTTATAAGTAAAAAAAAAATTGATTTTGAGAATGATAATGTTTTAGCTCATGGTTCCTTCATGACTTTGGTTCTAAATTATTCAAAGAAAGTTTCCAAATCGTTAATTTTAACAGAAACATTAAAACAAAAGCGAATTTTGTGATGAACACGAAGTTGACTTTTTAGAAGATTACCTTTGACTCAACAATTCGACTTTGATATATGAAATTGCAGGCTGAGACTTTTAAAATAGTTGGAGTAAAGGATTCCTAACGCACTTGCATTTACACATTTAAAAGTAAATTTCGAATTTGTGATTTTCAGAAATTGAAACGTGAACAGAACAGTGTCTGTTCTTCCTTTTTTTTTCGATTAATTCCACAATTTATGAAACTTGAGAGTGATTGTAACAGATAAGGTGTTAGATAATTGAATGATTTGTAATTCATTAGCTGTTTGCTTCATAAAGGGATGTGGGGTTCGACATATCTTCACAGACCAACAGAACAGAGAAACAAACAAACAAAATAAAAAAAAATATTTTCAGATACTGATCTCAATAAAAAAAAACGTCTGAGTTTGTAATAAGTATGTCTGTATATATAATGTCTTTATATAATTGTATCTATATCATATTTAATCTTATTACAATAACATACACCTAATATTATAGATATAAATAATAAAAATTATGATAATATAATGATAATATTAATAATATTATTTTTAATAATAATGATAATAATAATTATATAATTTATAACAATAATATTAGTAATAATAATAATATTTATTATAATAATACTCAATATTATTAATGATAATAATATTATTAGTAATGATCCTATAACAATTTATATATTAAATTTTCATATCTATATATTATGTATTAAAATAATACTATTTATGTTACTGATTTTAACATTAATATTAATATCGATAATACTAATGAAAGTAATAATAATATTAACATAACAACTATATTTTTAACTTGTAAATACATTTAATATCACAATCTTATTAGTTATATAGTATTTAATAGTTATATCTATAATAACATATATTTAGTATTTAATATCTATACCTTACGATATATATATATATACAATAATAATCATAATAACAATCTATTTAATAATATATTGATAATGTTACTTAATAATAATACTAATAATGATAATAGTATTAATATAATACTTATATTCAGTTTATAATTAAGTTCACTATTTATTATAATATCTTTTAACTATAAAATTTTATTGAATCCTTTTTATTTATTAATTACATATATATTTATTACAATCTTACATATGTATAAATTTAATATATAATTACATATTTATTTGTACATTGATGTTCGTGAATCGTCGGGGATGGTCAAGGGTTAAATGATTTCATATAATAGTTCAAAAATTTTGAGACTCGGTCTAACAGACTTTGCTTATCGGGTCGGAAATATATAAAGGTTGAGTTTAAATTTGGTCGGAAATTCCCGGGTCATCACAGTACCTACCCTTTAAAGAAATTTCGTCCCGAAATTTGAGTGAAGTGGTCATGACTAACAATAAAAATGTTTTCATGACAAATATGATTTGATAAATTGAGTTTTATCATTATTGACTAATATAGATAAAACTATTCGATTAGATGAAGTGTACGAATGAAGCTGTCACAACAGATTGAGATAGAGATTTAACTTTTGACGTAGTCACGGTGGAAATTAGAAAATAAGGTGCATCTTATCTTTTGACGTTGTTTTGATTGAATTTAGAAAATAAGGCGTGCCTTAACTTTTGACGTAGAGGATTGAATTCAGGAATTCAAGGGATTTAAAAGAAAATCTTGAAGATCTATAAGATCTGATTCTTCGAAATTTATAGAAATTAAGATCTCTTTAATTAATTACGGTGATCTGCCCCGATTACTACGTCTGATATTTTCTTTATAAATTTACCTTTTTCGTTCCATTTGTTTTCACTACTTCTATACTCAATTCCCAAATTCAAAAGATTTATGAGAATGCTTAACCCTGTTCTGATCCTTGTTCTTATTCTAACTATCGCAATGATCGTTCTTCTTTTCCAACTCCCACATGAAGAATCTGTTTATTTCTATTATGCTCTAGGGATTATAGTATTTATAATCCTCGTCTTTATATCTTTATACGTACTGATATCCACGGTTTGTAATTTCGGTGTTGTCATTGGGCTTTATATTTTCTCTTATATTTTGGATCTCTTTGCCTTTTTATTATCCTCTCGACCTCTATTAAAGCGAGCAACGGTCCAGAATTCATAGATATGAATTTCGGAATGAACATAGTTAATGTTCTAAGAAAGAAATGGTAATATCACGATCTTGATTCGTCAAATTACCAGAATATCTAGGAAAGATAGAACTACCAAGAAAATATGTTCTTGATATGTTTATATATCAGATAAAATGTAAGAGTCGTGTAACATGGCACATGATGACGTTAGAGCCTGTGAATCATCACATTTCATTAGAAACTCAGCATGACTTAATGTAATATAATCACGTTGATCAAGTGTCATTATATTATACTAACTCATGCATCAGTTCCCAACATTACTTCAATAACATTCATATTTTAAGCTCGAAAGTTTACAGAATATAGAAACTAACAGTTTCTATATGATGTAACACTGATAGTACGAAGTGATTAATGATTTCAGGTAAGAATAGTTATAAAAATATCTCCAGAAATATGGAGGATATTTATAATGAAAGATACGATAATATCTCGGAATATCTAAGATCAGAGGATGATAGAAACTATTGTCTGCAAGGGTTTAGAGTAATGAGCAAGATATTCACTAAAGACCTTAGCAGACATTGAATCATTCGGATTCTTTGAAGTCAAACTTATTCTTTGTGATTTTTCCACGGCTTTCTTCATAGTTTCGCATAATCTGCTTTTCGGTACTAAATTTTCTATTGAATGTTTCCATTATAATGATACACAGGAAGCACGAAGAGGTATATAATTTCGGACGAGAATATTTATGAAAATATCCTCAGAAATATCGAAGATATTGATGATGATATTTTGGAATTTCTAAGTTCGATGGTTGATGGAGAAAGATTTTTCCGTAAGATTTTAACATGAATTCGGAGCAAGATATTCTTTAAAGATTTCAACGGATCCAGAATTATCTGAATTGAAGATATTGATGATGATATTTTGGAATTTCTAAGTTCGATGGTTGATGGAGAAAGATTTTTCCGTAAAATTTTAACATGACTTCGGAGCAAGATATTCTCTAAAGATTTCAACGGATCCAGAATTATCTGAATTCTTTGAATATAGGGTATGGTCCTTGTATTTGTCCTTGGTCTCCTTCATGGTTAACTCTATCCGTTTTCCAGTTCCAACGTTTCTGAGCTTTTTCAACATATTATTCTTTATCATCAAACTTCCGATGACTAAGGTCGTTTACAGTTGCCTACAGTTTCTGCTGCTTCATTCAGCTTTTTCAAAGTTCAATGTATTGATTCGTAAACTGGGTGCCTTTTCAAAATTTCAGAATTGAAAATTGTAATTCTAGGAGATAATTGTTATATGTATACATATAACTATTGATGTAGACATGCTGCGAGATTTCAAAATACTGATTGCTAATTCCCGATTGTTAGTATAGTAATTCTTGTTATAAGATGTAAATGAGTAAATGATAGGGTTTCACTGAATATAGTGATTTTTTTGAAAAGTCAGAGATCAACGGAGTTGTTGGTAAATTTACTGCTAATGTGGTGAGATATAAACGGTTTTCCGGTATCGATGACGAAAGACAACTTATATATCAGGGTTATAATAAGCTAATCTGAGTGAAAAGTCGAAGTTGACTTGTTGAAGCTGTGACAAAATTGTCTAATTTGAAAAAGAGTTGCAATGTTATTTTCGGTAATAATAATGCCAAAGGAGCTAACACAGACACGTGTTAAACTTTTACTTAGGGTCCGGGAGTTCTCAGGTGCATAACTATATGTGTAAATCTTTTCTTCCATAGATGAAGTGCGGTTGGTTCATCCTTTCAATTGAGGTGTTGTTAAGAATCATGAAAGGTTTGAACGCAGATTGTAATCGTCAAGATACAAATGAGGTTTAAGATGAGATCAAGTGGCAAACTTGAAGAATTGTTTAGTTTCATATATTAAAATCAATATTTTAATTCATTTTAATTGTCCAATGTTATTAGTCCACAGTCGATAGTCCACAGTTGACAGTCCAATATTTCATATATAGTTTATTATATAATATTCGAATTAATTAATACGTATCGTGACCCGTGTACATGTCTCAGACTCGATCACAACTCAAAGTATATATATTATTATAGAATCAACCTCAACCCTGTATAGCGAACTCTAACATTATAGCATATAGAGTGTCTATGGTGATTCCAAATAATATATATATATATATATATATATATATATATATATATATATATATATGCGTCGATATGATATGTCAAAACCTTGTATACGTGTCCCGATATGTAAAGTGCGTAAAAATAAATAACAGAAATTAAATGACGATAGATAAAGTGCATAAAGTAAATAACAGAAATTAAATGACGATAATTAAGATTACGAGAATGTAAATTGCGATAATTAAATTGCGATACATAAAATGTAATCAGTTAGCTAGGAACAATTAGCTAGGATTTCGTTAGCGTGAATTCTTAATAAAATTTCTCATAGTTAGTTTGTTTGTTTCTAACAAATTTTATTTTTGTCCAATGTTTTTTTCATTATGCCACTTGTTGGATTCTGATAAGTCAAAACCCAAATATGAAATTGAATGAAAATGGTTATTCTGCGGTGAACGGATTCGTATCTTTGTAGATGTAAGTAGGATAGTAATTGAATGTTGAAACAGATTTTAAGAATGTACAGTGTAACTTATTAATGCGAAATCTAAATATTCCTCGGGTATTACCTACCCGTTAAAATATTTTCACCATTAACAGTTTGTACGAAAGAATTTTTAATTACCATCTTTATGAAAATATATATATATATATATATATATACATATATATTTTCTTCAGATGTAACCATGGATTTAATGAGTTAATATAATATTAATCTCATCTGATTTTCGGTTGGAACTGGAATGAATAATCTCCAAAACTTTAGAGATTACGTAATCGCCATGTCGAACGAGGATAAATGATGTAGAACGATACGTAGAACGATGATTATACTCGAGGTACAGATGGTGATATTGAGGCATGGATTGTTGATGGTACTGATGCTGTTATTTATGGTACTACTGGTGCCGGTGATGTTGCTGAAGCTGGTACGTTTTGCACCATATTTTCCAAGGCTACAACTCGGGCTCGAAGCTCGTTGACTTATTACTCCAGAATGATTGTCGGTAGGAATGAGCGAATGAATAAAGTTTTAGAATTTTTGATATCATAATATCATTGCGTGGTATCCTGGAAATGAGTGTGAAAATGGTGTTTCAGACAGGTTCGCCTGTAAGTGCTTCAGGTTCTTCACCAAGAGGTGAATTTGGTTGATGAAAAGGATCGCCTTCTTCGCGTCTCCATGGATTAAGTCGACTATGAACCCATCAGATGAATTAAGGATGACTGATTGGTTGATTCATTCTGGTTATACTGCTTTCGGAGTTCGAGTGGAAATCCATATCGGAATAGCTGTCGAAATAACTTTCGGAATAGCTATCGGAATCTGAGGGACTCTAACTGGTTGAGGGATTCATCTCATACGATTAGCTGAAGGATTTTCGATAAGAAACAGATTATATGATGTAGATTAGTACCCTGCAATACATAAGTTACATACGCATATATAATACTAAAATCCCATAAGTTACGGAGGAATATACGGAGTATGTCAGGCAGGGTTTACAGTAATAGATATGCTAAGATATGAATTAGCGAATACGCTAAGATATGAGTTTTGTCTATACACTATTTATGCAATCAATGCAGTAAAACGTGTCTAGACTAAGAATGATAAGCAAGTGATTCTCTAAGAATGATAAGCAGGTAATTTTTGACACAAAATGATAAGCAAAACTTTTGACATGCAGACACGGTCCAAGTTCAGACTCACTAATACATCCTAACGACTTATCAGCTAGACACACTAATGCAGACATGGTTTGCTAAGACCACCGCTCTGATACCAACTGTGAATACAGTGGGGACAACCACCATCCCACCCAGTACCTTCCCAGCTAATCGCCTGGTGACCACTGAGTGTACCTCAGATACTAATTTTAGGGCCTGTCTCTCGGCTACTGCCAACCCTCGTAAGGGATCGCAAGGAGTAAGAGCCGATGCTTCGTCACAGGTAACACTGTGAGAACCTCCTTTACGACTAACCCGCCACACATGGACGGCGTATACCAGCTCTGATGCCAACTGTGAAGACCCGTCCTAATCCATCCGGACGAAGTCCATATCAATTATAAACGATTCTCAATAGTTGATTACATCGCGAGGTACTTGACCTCTATATGATACATTTTACAAACATTGCATTCGTTTTTGAAAAGACAATATTTCATTACATCGAAAGTTGACGGCATGCATACCATTTTATAATATCTAACTATAATTGACTTAATAATAATCTTGATGAACTTAACGACTCGAATACAACGTCTTTTGAAATATGTCATGAATGACTCCAAGTAATATCTTTAAAATGAGCAATTGCACAGCGGAAGATTTCTTTCATACCTGAGAATAAACATGCTTTAAAGTGTCAACCAAAAGGTTGGTGAGTTCATTAGTTTAACATAAATAATTATTTTCATCATTTTAATAGACCACAAGATTTCATATTTCCATTTCTCATAAACATACATCCCATGCATAGAGACAAAAATATCATTCATATGGATTGAACACCTGGTAACCGACATTCACAATATGCATATAAGAATATCCCCATCATTCCGGGATCCTCCTTCGGACATGATATAAATTTTGAAGTACTAAAGCATCCGGTACTTTGGATGGGGCTTGTTGGGCCCGATAGATCTATCTTTAGAGTTCGCGTCAATTAGGGTGTCTATTCCCTAATTCTTAGATTACCAGACTTAATAAAAAGGGGCATATTCGACTTCAATCATTCAACCATATAATGTAGTTTCGATTACTTGTGTCTATTTCGTAAAACAGTTATAAAAGTTGCGCATGTATTCTCAGCCCAAAAAATATAAAGGGTAAAAAGGCAAATGAAACTCACCTAATGTATTTTGTAGTAAAAATACATATGACATTATTGAAAAATGCAGGGTTGGCCTCGGATTCACGAACCTATATCATTTGTTTATTCATTAATACATGTAATCATAATCAAACAATTTCATATATTATAACTTTATATATTATTTATTTAATTTGTATATATATTTGAAAATGATTATTATTTATATAGTTATACAAATCTATATTTATGAAGAATACTTAATTTGTTTTATATGAATATTTATATAAAAATTGTTAATATAATTAATATGTACTTATGATCTTAATAATATCCTTAACTTTTATTTTCAATAAAATCTTAATATTAGTTATAATAAATGATGATTTTATTAATCATTTTGATGCTAATAATAATAATGGTAATACTAATAATAATGATAGGGATAGTAGTAATAATAATAATAATAATGATAATATTTATAATAACACTTAGGTTACTAACGATAATAATAATGCTTATACTAGTAGTAAAATGATACTTTGATAATTTTTAAATATAATGATACTTTATTTTAATTATGTAAGGATAATAATAATAACAGTGTTAGTAATAATAAATTTTAGCATAAACTTCGTGATAAATTTGTAACCTATATCTATAGTTCCTATCACTTAAAATTATAACTATTTTTATAATTATAATAACAATAATAGTAACATTAATAATAATACTTTATACTTGTTAATATTATTATAACAATTTTATTATTAATGGTAATCTTAATAATAATACTTTTATTAATAATAATTCCTAATTGTTTCTAATACTAATATCAATGATAATAATAGTAATTCTAAGAGTAACACCTTTATTACTAAAGCGAATAATGATAATGATAATAATAATAATAATAATAATAATAATAATAATAATAATAATAATAATAATAACAATAACAATAACAATAACAATAACAATAACAATAACAATAACAATAACAATAACAATAATAATAATAATAATAATAATAATAATAATAATAATAATAATAATAATAATAATAATAATAATAATAACAACAACAATAATAATAATAATAATAATTTTTAAAACATGAATACTACCTTAAAAAGCTTTCTTAAAAATAACCGCCTTGAACGAGGCTCGAACCCGAGACCTCTCGATTAACCCCAACACCCCAAACCATCCAACTGCTGCTTACATTTCTATTTTATATCTTAACCCATATGTATATAATTCGTATCTTTCTGTTCCCCATCTTCTTCCTCATCAATAGACTAATCAACCATGGAACTTCTATAATCAAAATAACAAATTTGTGGGTTCACTCAAAACCCATAAACAATCAGATAAATATATTTTGTGTCCTCTGATTATCAAAAAAATAATAAATAACAAAAATAAAAAAATAATAATAAAAACTTCGCTGCAGTTCGCTGTTATAAGTAAAAAAAAAATATTGATTTTGAGAATGATAATGTTTTAGCTCATGGTTCCTTCATGACTTTGGTTCTAAATTATTCAAAGAAAGTTTCCAAATCATTAATTTTAACAGAAACATTAAAACAAAAGCGAATTTTGTGATGAACACGAAGTTGACTTTTTAGAAGATTACCTTTGACTCAACAATTCGACTTTGATATATGAAATTGCAGGCTGAGACTTTTAAAATAGTTGGAGTAAAGGATTCCTAACGCACTTGCATTTACACATTTAAAAGTAAATTTCGAATTTGTGATTTTCAGAAATTGAAACGTGAACAGAACAGTGTCTGTTCTTCCTTTTTTTTTTTCGATTAATTCCACAATTTATGAAACTTGAGAGTGATTGTAACAGATAAGGTGTTAGATAATTGAATGATTTGTAATTCATTAGCTGTTTGCTTCATAAAGGGATGTGGGGTTCGACATATCTTCACAGACCAACAGAACAGAGAAACAAACAAACAAAATAAAAAAAAATATTTTCAGATACTGATCTCAATAAAAAAAAAACATCTGAGTTTGTAATAAGTATGTCTGTATATATAATGTCTTTATATAATTGTATCTATATCATATTTAATCTTATTACAATAACATACTCCTAATATTATAGATAAAAATAATAAAATTTATGATAATATAATGATAATATTAATAATATTATTTTTAATAATAATGATAATAATAATTATATAATTTATAACAATAATATTAGTAATAATAATAATATTTATTATAATAATACTCAATATTATTAATGATAATAATATTATTAGTAATGATCCTATAACAATTTATATATTAAATTTTCATATCTATATATTATGTATTAAAATAATACTATTTATGTTACTGATTATAACATTAATATTAATATCGATAATACTAATGAAAGTAATAATAATATTAACATAACAACTATAGTTTTAACTTGTAAATACATTTAATATCACAATCTTATTAGTTATATAGTATTTAATAGTTATATATATAATAACATATATTTAGTATTTAATATCTATACCTTACGATATATATATATACAATAATAATCATAATAACAATCTATTTAATAATATATTGATAATGTTACTTAATAATAATACTAATAATGATAATAGTATTAATATAATACTTATATTCAGTTTATAATTAAGTTCACTATTTATTATAATATCTTTTAACTATATAATTTTATTGAATCCTTTTTATTTATTAATTACATATATATTTATTACAATCTTACATATGTATAAATTTAATATATAATTACATATTTATTTGTACATCGATGTTCGTGAATCGTCGGGGATGGTCAAGGGTTAAATGATTTCATATAATAGTTCAAAAATTTTGAGACTCGGTCTAACAGACTTTGCTTATCGGGTCAAAAATATATAAAGGTTGAGTTTAAATTTGGTCGGAAATTCTCGGGTCATCACAATGATTATCATATGTATAGTTATTATTATCATTAATATCATTAGGTATCATTATTATTGAGATTAGTATTATAAGTACCAATTAACATTAATTTTAGTATTATTAAATTTTTTATTAAAACGATAATTATTAATAAACTTACCATTACTACTAAAAATACTATTTTTGATAAAACTATTACTTTTACTCTATCATTATTAGTAAAATTACCACTTGTATTAAAGGTACTACTATCAATATTATTATCCTTAAACTAGTATTACTACAAATAATAATTTTACAAAACAAAAGATATATATATATATATATATATATATATATATATATATATATATATATATATATATATATATATATATACAAATATATTTATAAAGTATACTAAAACTACATAAAAAATTTTTCGCTTTAACTAATAACCTTAAATAAATATCAAATAAGTATCATAATGTAATATAAGTATTAATAAAATTATACGGAGTAAATATAAGAATATTAATCTTAAGACATAAAATAGAAACACTTGTTTGATTACAATTATTTGTTTTAATTTATATATACAAATGATATAGGTTCGTGAATCCAAGGCCAACCCTGCATTGTTCAATATCGTCATATGTATTTTTACTACAAAATACAGTATTGTGAGTTTCATTTGCTCCCTTTTTAAATGCTTTTGGAATATATATTTTTGGGACTGAGAATACATGCGCTACTTTTATAACTGTTTTACGAAATAGACACAAGTAATCGAAACTACATTCTATGGTTGAATTATCGAAATCGAATATGCCCTTTTTATCATGTCCGAAGTTGTCCCGGAATGATGGCGAATTTATCATGTCCGAAGTTGTCCTGAAATGATGGCGAATTTATCATGTCCGAAGTTGTCCCGGAATGATGGTGAATTTATCATGTCCGAAGTTGTCCCGGAATGATGGCGAATTTATCATGTCCGAAGTTGTCCCGGAATGATGAGGATATTATATATGCAACTTGTTAAGGTCGATTACCAGGTGTTCAATCCATATGAATGAATTTTATGCATGATGTTTATGAGAAATGGAAATGAAAATCTTGTGGCCTATTAAAATAATGGAAATGATTGTTTATGATAAACTAATGAACTCACCAACCTTTTGGTTGACACTTTAAAGCATGTTTATTCTCAGGTATGAAAGAAATCTTCTGCTGTGCATTTGCTCATTTTAAAGATATTACTTGGAGTCATTCATGGCATATTTCAAAAGACGTTGCATTCGAGTCGTTGAGTGCATCAAGAATATTATTAAGTCATTTATAGTTGGATATATTATAAAATGGTATGCATGCTGTCAACTTTCGATGTGATGAAAGTTTGTCTTTTAAAAACGAATGCAATGTTTGTAAAATGTATCATATAGAGGCCAAGTACCTCGCGATGTAACCAAATGTAATGTATTCGTCCAGATGGATTAGGACGGGTCGTTATAAATCCCTACCGTAATATCGTCATTTGCTAAGTTTAAATACAAACTTAATTATTGTGAGTAGGCCTATTGAGAGTAACATCTCTAACCATTCGACCGTTGGTCTTTGGTTACATAATAATGATTCCATGACACTGACAGTACACGGTGTCATAGGGTAAATTATTTAGTAGTGATATTACAAACTGCAGCAACACTTTTAGATTGATATATCTGTATTGATCAACTTTAAACTAAATCTTGTGGTCTAAAACTTTGGATATTATTTATAAACCTGTGAATTTCACTCAACCTTTTTGGTTGACACTTTAAGCATGTTTTGTCTCAGGTGATGATTGAGCTAGCTGTTTGCAACTTTGTGATGAGAGATTTGATGCTTGCATGAAGTCCACATCGCATATTATATTTTAGTTCATAAACATTTATTTTACATTTTAATAATAATGTAAACATTTATTACTGCTTCCGCTGTTTTATTAACAAAGGTTTTATTTAAAAAGTCTCATATAGAGTCATTCTCGTTTATACAACTGTGTTATGATATGATTGGTCACAATTACGCCTGGTCCATTTTGGGGGTGTGACAGCATGTATTCTCAGCCCAAAAATATAAAAAAAAAGGAGCTATGAAAACTCACAATACGATATGATAGTTTGTAGTAAATATGCATATGACGGTACTGAACAAGTGTAGAGTGGACCTCGGATTCACGAACCTATATCAGTTTTATATATATTAAAACATATAATCGAAATTGAACAAGTTTATATATATTATTTCAATTGTTATATATTTCTGTGTATATACTTTTATATATATTCTATATATAAGTATTTATTTGATAAAATGATATTAATAATGTTAATGAATAAAGAGTTGTATTATTTTGTAATAATAATAATAATATTCATAATGATAATGGTAATATTCATAATAATAACGATAATGATAACAACAACAACAAACAAACAACAACAAAACCCAATCTCACATGTGTGGGGTATGGGGGAGGTGAGACGTAGACAATCCTTCCTCTATCCTTGAATAAAGAGAAGTCATTTCTCCACCCCGAGTGACACACTCCAAGAGTAGAGAAGGTCTTCCCTCTCTATGTTCGACGGGTAAAGAGATTGCTTCCAACGGACCTCCGGCTAAAAAAAAAAAATAAATAAATAAATAAATAATTTTTTGTTTTAATAATAATAATAATAATAAATAATAATAATAATAATAATAATAATAAATAATAATAATAATAATAAATAATAATAATAATAATAAAATAAAATAAAATGGAAAACACGTCATGAAAATGGTAGAATCAAATTTTCATGGGATTTAGATCATGCTTGGGATTCAATTTAGGCTTTAAGCGGCCGTCAAGTCGTCAACAAATCGGCGCTTGCTGTTGCCTTACTTAAAAGAGCCGTAAAAAAAAAAAAAGTTTGATGAGCGGAGCTCAAGGCATAATAAGGAAACCTACATAAAAGAACAAAAAGATATATAAGACCACAAGCGAACAAACTTAAACATACCTAAGCATCTAAATCTACAAACGTAAAGCATACAAAAAATAGAACATACCTACGTACAAACAAGCACCCATGCATACTTAACATCTACATGCATACAAACATACGGGCATAACTACATACGCATACAACCATACATACAAACATAAACAAACATACATACAGCCAAAACATGCTAAAAGTGAACTAGATACACACCTAAGCATACATATCTACATGCAAACACCTACATACATACGTACATATAATCGTACCTAAACATACGTGAAACATATATAAAACGACCATACCTACGTACATACAAGCACACATACATATAGAGATAAAACACATACATACATACGGGCATACCTACCTACACATACATACATACATACAACATACAAACATAGACATACATGCAAAAACATACATACAACATACAAACATAGACATACATAATGCGAACATAGATGCACGCATACAAACAACCAGACACCAATACGTACACAAACAACCGTAAATACACAAACGTGCCAGCACACCCCTACGCGTCAACACACCCAAACATACACAAACTAAGAAAGGGTCCTAGTAAAAAGCAACGCGCGAACGTACAATAAACAACCTACATACCGATAAACATACATACATACATACATACATACATACATACCGACATACCGACATACCGACATACCGACCTACCGACCGACCGACCGATCGACCGACCGACCGACCGACCCAGCCACCCACCCACCCACCCACCCACCCAAAAGGACCAAGGTTTGATGGCTAAATTGTTCATATTTGTTATGAAGTAACTAATGACGAATTAAAAAAAGAAAAAGCACCCACCCACCCACCCACCCACCCGCCCACCCACCCACACATACTCGAGAAAAAGCCACATAATACACATATATACAAACCCAAAAACACACATACAAACCAAAACCTACTCGTCTATTCTAATTCTAGTCCTCCACACATTCCTATCAGAGGTCATGTCCTCGGTCAATGAAAGCTCTTTCAAGTCGAGCTTTATTCTATCCTCCCACCTACGAGTGGGTCTACCCCTTCTCCTTACGCCGTCAACCATAAGTGCCTCGACTCTCCTCACAGGAGCAGTAGGAGGTCTCCTCCTCACATGCCCAAACCATCGAAGCCGTTCTTCTCTTAGCTTGTCGATGCTGCTTCTAACATTCAGGTTCTCCCTAAAAACACTATTTGGGATCATATCCAGCATGGTTTTACCACATATCCACCTAAGCATCCTCATCTCTGCCACCTCCATCCTTCTCTCTTGCGCCTTCGTCATTGGCCAACACTCTGATCCGTATAACATGGCAGGTCTAATTGCCACCTTAAAGAATTTTCCTTTTAACTTAAGGGGAATCTTCTTGTCGCATAAGACTCCGGTAGCTGCTCTCCACTTCACCCACCCTACCTTGATACGGTGTGACACGTCTTCATCAATCTTCCCCGATTTGTGGAGCACTGAACCTAAGTATCTAAACGAAGTTTGCGGATGCAAGATCTGGTCTCCAATGCAGATGTTCACTCCATCCTCTTATTCATCATCATTCCTAGAGAAATCGCATCTGAGGTATTCAGTCTTTTGTCTACTAATTTGTAGACCATTACTTTCTAAGGCCACCCTCCATTGCTCAAGTCTTCTATTGAGCTCCTCCTTAGATTCCGAAACAAGCACAATATCATCGGCAAAAATCAAGCACCAAGGGATGAACTCTTGTATCCTTCGAGAAAGCTCGTCCTGGATCAAAGCGAAAAGAAAAGGGCTAAGGACTGATCCCTGATGTAGGCCTACTTCTATTAGGAAAACTTCAGTATTGCCCACCGGCGTTGGCACGCAAGACTTCGCCCCTTCGTACATATCCTTGATAACACTAATGTATCTACTCGAGATACTTCTACTATTCAGGGTCTTCCAAATCAAGTTTCGTGGGACGCAATCGTAGGCCTTTTCCAGGTCTAATAACGATAATGATAACTTTAATAAAAATAAAAATTTTACTAAAAATGATGTTTTCAATAAAAATGTTAAAATGATAGGTTTGATAATAATAATTCTTTTAATAATAATAACTTTGTTAGTATTGATAATACTAAATTTTTTTTGATAATAATAATAATAATAATACTGATAATAATAATTATAATAATAATTTTAATACAATGATAATATTGATAATAGT